>NC_080169.1:11801037-11975906 GCF_950295315.1 Erinaceus europaeus
TGTGCTGCTCCATGTAGGAGCTATCACCTAATACACTCTGACTTGACTGATAATTTTGGCGCCATAACCCACCAGCCACAGAGGAACACCTGTTTCTTTCACGCATGCACAATACACATGCCCGGCCACAAGCGAGTCTCAACAGATTCAACCGGATCGATCAGCATTGTGTGTGCTCAAGCAGTGCATACAATTAACCTAAAATATAATAACAAAACTGCTGTGCCTTGATACTTGAAAGGATCTGATTTTAAAATAGCCCACAGGTCATAGAAGAGATCACAGTGGAAGTTGAGAATCATCTTGAACTACAAAAGAAAAGGCAGTTAAAGGTGCCGTTATAACTGTGCACAGAGGCTAATAGCTTTAAGTGCTCAGGCGGACAAGAAACCAGTGTGAAAATTAGTTATTTAATTCTCCTTTCTCAAAAATATTCTTTTTAACTTTATTTATTTAATTCCATAGGACAAAGAGAAACTGAGAGGGAGAGGGGGATGGAGAAGGATAGAGAGACACCTGCAGCCCTGCTTCAGCACTCATGAAGTTTTCCCCCTGCAGGTGGGGAGCGGAGGCTTGAACCCAGGTCCTTGTGCGTGGTAACCATATACTTAATCAGGTGTGCCACTCCTCAGCCCCAGTTGAGGAAACAGCAAATTGACGTGCAAAGAAAATATATTTGGAAAAGCAGAGATTGAGGAAATATAAAATAAATGCAGTGTAGACCATTTCAGTAAAGTCAGAAGTTGTTCCTTTAGAAATATCAGTGAATTTGTGAAGCTTCGAACAATACTAATCAAGATAACGGGAGAAAAATGCAGATTAATATTATTGGGATTAAATGGCTCTAACCTTACAGAGTCAACAGAGTAAGACAAGATGATATGAAAAGAAGATGATATGAAATAGAAGGTTGGGCATAGCGCAGCAGATTAAGTGCACATGGTACAAAACGCAAGGACCAGTACAAGGATCCCACCTGCAGGGGGGTCGCTTCACAGGTGGTGAAGCAGGTCTGCAGGTGTCTCTCTTTCTCTCTCCCTCTCTGTCTTCCCCTCCTCTCTCCATTTCTCTCTGTCCTATCCAACAACAATGACATCAGTAACAGCAATAATAATAGCCACAGCAACGATCAAACACCAAGGAGAACAAAAGGGGAGAAAATAGCCTCCAGGAGCAGTGGATTCATGGTGCAGGCACTAAGCCCCAGTAATTACCCTGGAGGCAAAACTCGAAGATCATGAATAAATCCATACCACCATATTTGACAACTTAGATGGAATAAAACATTTTGAAGAAAACTGTAACTTACCAAGGGGCATAGACAATCCAGAAGGTGCACTATTTTATTAAAGAAAGGAACTCCATCGATAAAGTCATCCCATCCAGAAAACTCCAGACTTAGAAGGCTTTGCTGCTGAATTCTTCCAAATCTCTGAGCAATAAATAACACCAAATGGCTACTATGCATGTGAACGTGCTGTCATCATTAGTCATCAGAAAAAAAAAGACAACATGAGCCCACTATCCTCTGTCACTACGCACCATGTGACAGCCACTCAGAGAGCCAAGAGGGACAAACAGAAACATGCAGGTGCCAAGCGCTGGCCAGGATGTGAGTCTGCCAGGGTGGCGTCTCATCCGTAGGGTGTGAATTAGTACCACTGCCTTGAGAGATCGAAATGATCTGCAAGAAGAAAAACGTTCCCTGGTGTGTGATCTTAGAGGCGCACCCTAACTGCACCCCAGTGGAGGTGTGCATGTTCACCGACAGACGGTCTGCACTAGCAAGAACCTGAGAAGGGTGGCAATCTGCTGCTGAGTGCATGGGCGACGACCAGTCTGGATTTATGTGTTGAGACTCTTAGCAATAGAATGATGCAACACACACACACACACACACACACACACACACACACACACACACACACACACACACACCCCTCTTGTGATCCCTTACCTGAATGTTGGACCAAAACAACCAAGAACTAAAGAGGAAAGGAAAGAGTTTAGAACCTGGCCAAAAGGAAAGTCAGATCCAGGAGTCACCTGAACTTTTCCTGGCCTGGGGACAGCATTATGGCAAAGGAGTTCAAAGGACACTCACTCATGGATCTAGGAGGATGGAAAGACACTCATGGGTGTCCTTTCTTTTTCTTTTTTTTTTTTTTTTTTGCCTCCAGGGTTATTGCTGGGGCTCAGTGCTGGCACTACAAATCACTGCTTCCTGGTGGCTGTTTTTTTTCTTCCATTTTTAGTGGATAGGACAGAGAGAAATTGAGAGAGGAGGGGGAGACAGAGAGGGAGAGAGAAAGCTAGAATCCTGCAGACCTGCTTCACTGCTTGTGAAGCATCCTCACTGCAGGTAGGGAGTGAGGGCTGGAACCCGGATCCTTGCATGCGTTCCTGCATTTCGCATTCTGTACACTTAACTGGATGTGCCACCACCCGACCCCAGTCTTCTTTATTTTTGTGTAAGAATTTTTAGATCCATCCCCTGGTGGTTTTGCCACTGAGCTGTAGCTGTGCTCTGTATCTCCAGAATGTCTTTTTGAAAAGGACGAGAATTCAAGGCTTTTGCCTAACTAGACATGACAAGATGACATACTACCTGGCTCAGCACAGGGATGGCTGCCCACCTGGTGCTGCAGATTCAGGGGCTTTGGCACCAGCACGGGGAGTGATCTGACAGTGTGGGCTTCCTTCATGCCTCCCAGCCACAGAGACTGCTTCCCTTCAGACTGGTGGAAACTCTCAGCTGTGCTGCCTTGTGGGCACAGCACAGAACTGCCCTTGCCCCCTGGGCCCCAGTTCCTTTATTACATATTGGGCTGAGGGGGAGGTTGCTGCAGCCACTCTAGTCCTGATGTTCTGGCAGCATCCACCTGCTCCCCATCACCAGCTGCTTGGAGAAATCCACAACCAGTGTGGGCAATTGAACAGAAGCCGTGTTTCTAAGCTCATGTTCTGACCCCCTCCCTGCCTCCCCACCGTGGTCATGAATGGTGACATGTGCTCAGAGCCCAGGGTTGAAGTGTGACATGGTGCTCCTGTTTCTCCAAACCCCTGACAATCAGCTTTACTCCTGCTGAGTGGGGAGGGGAGCTGTGTAGCTTCACCTCCTGATGCCACCAGGACTCGTGTCTTCTCACGGGAAACCACTCGCCTCCCCCTGCTCCCCGGCAGCCCCATTGACCTGTGGGTTTCTCCCAAAAGCCTCAGGCTGGGACACAAACCTGGGCCTGGGAGTGAGGAGAAAGCCGCCTTTGTCTGGCTGCCTTGGAGCTGGAAGCCATCACAGGATGGCCCCTCCTTGAGGCTCAGCGCCTCCCAGAAAATCCTTAATCCCAGCTCAGAGCTCAAGACCCAAATTGGGCCTTTGTGAGGAGAATAAAGAACTGCTTTCTGAGCCTTTCAGGAGAGGGCTGCAAGAGATCAGGACGCTTAAGCTCTTTCTTTCTTCTCCATCTCCTGCCATGAGCCGCTGGCTGGGTACCTGTGTTAGGGGGTGGGGCTGGGTGTGGGGGAGCATGTCTGTATTCATGGCAGGCACTTTGCTTTCGGCTTGGGGGGGGGTTTCCACTGAAACCCCCAGCTCTAAGCACTGCCCTCAGCTAGAGTGTCTGATCCCTCTTGGTGACCTGTTTGGAGGATTTTACTGTTTCATGTAGTACAGTTTTGTTGACCTCTTTTGTGGGCAGGACTTGCTCATTAGGCTCTGCTGCTACAGCCCTTCTGTCACTGGGTGACCAGGCAGGAGGGGCACCTTAAGGCAAGTACTTCCACAGAGCTTTGCTTCACCTGGGATGCCTGGAGAAGCCCTGTGCTCAGACAGTGCCTGGGTCCAGCCTAACAGTGGGGGCAGGCTTTGGTGGAGCTCGGGAGTCTGATCTAGAACAGGGGTGAGCACGTTGCTGTCTGTTCTCTGTGCCTGTCATGCACCTGCGACAGGGACAGCCAGTCATGGTTTCCTCTGGGGCTGTGCCTGGTCTCTCTCTCTTAATAATTCAATAATGATTAACAAGATTGGAGATAACGGGCACGATTCCACACAGTTGCTACCACTAGAGTCCTGTGCCCCATTCCTTCCATTGGAAACTTCCCTGTTCTTTTTGTTTGTTTGTTTGTTTTTGCTTTTTCCTCCAGGACTATTGCTGGGGCTTGGTGCCTGCACTGTGAATCCACTGCTCCTGGAAGCCATTTTTTCAATATTTTGTATAGGTCAGAGAGAAATGGAGAGGGGAAGGGGAGATAGAGAGAGTGAGAGAGGGCAAGGGGAGAAACACCAGCAGACCTGTTTCACTGCTTGTGAAGTGACTCCGCTACAGATGTGAGGCCAGAGGCTCAAACTGGGATTCTTCCGCAGAACTTTACACTTTGTACTATGCTCACTTAACCCAGTGCACATGACTGCCTGACCCTGGAAACTTCCCTATTCTTTATCCCTCTGGGAGTATGGATCAAAATCCTTTATGGGGTACAGAAGGTGGAAGGTCTGGCTTCTGTAATTGCTTCTCCACTGAATGTGGACATTGGCAGGTCAATCCATACCCCTGGCCTGTTTCTGTCTTTGCCTAGTGGAACAGGGCTCTGGGGAGGCAGGGCTCCAGGACACATTGGTGAGGTTGTTTGCTCAGGGAGGTGGGGATGGCATCACAGTAGCATCTGCAACTTGGTGGCTGGCACATGTTGATGTTGGTAAGGCTGTTTGGATCTTCCCTTCATTCCTTGGGATGATTCTGCTGTCAAGCCCCCTTTATGGAGGTGACAGCTGAGGCTTAGAGAACCTCAGAAACTTCCTAGTATCACACAGCTGTGTGTGTGTGTGTGTGTGTGTGTGTGTGTGTTGAGCTGGCCCAGTGCCATTAGTGAAGGCTAAAGAGAGCTACGGGCATGAGAGCTAAGGTCAGAGAACTTGGGGACTTGTTGGGACCCCCAGCAGTGCCAGAGTATCAGGAACCCATGACACACTCCTCGATTCAGCCTGGATGGGCGAGGGTGGCCACTGGAGATCAGTGATGGGAGTCAGGCCGGAATGAGAGCCTGCACTTCCTGTTTCTCCTACTGGGCACTGCTCACTTCCCCTGCCCACACCGGAGGGAAGTAATAATAAGCACCTTGGGGACAGGATTTAAGGTCTTTATTTTTTTTATTTTCGTTTAATTTTTCCTAGTGACTTAATAATGTTTAAGAAGATTGGAAGATAACAGGGGAACAATTCCATATAGTTGCCACCACCACAGTTCTGCATCCCATCCCCTCCAGTGGGAATTTCTCTATTCTTTATCCCTCTGGGAGTATGGACCAAAGATGTTTATGGGGTGCAGGTGGGAGGTCTGGTTTCTGTAATTGCTTCTCTGATGGACATGGGTGTTGAAATATCCCCAGCATGTTTCTGTCTCTCCCTAGTGGGGTAGGGCTCTGGAGAGATGAGACTTCAGGACACACGGATGAAGTCATCTGTCCAGGGAAGTCAGGGTAGAGTCATAGTAAGGTCTTCAGTGTGGTTGCTGAAAGGCAGTAAGAAAGCAGGGCGACTTGTTTAATAAACAGGAACCCAAAGGTAGGGATAGAACAGATGAAACCAGGGGTTTTCATGTGGGAAGAAGCTAGGAAATCTGTTTCAGGTATGTTTCAAGGAGCCCATGACTTTAGTAATTTTTACCTGAGTCTGATTGCTAATATGCAGGTGAACTATAAGTATCACCTGGGAAGGTGGCGTCAGAGTTGAGAGTAGGACTAGAAAGCCGGACTAGGGCACCTTATATTTTTTAAAAGAAACTTTGTCGTCACCATGGTTTTACCACTTTAGGACAACTCTTCCAAACAGAGAGACAGAGAGATAGGGAGAGAGGAAAAGACACCAGAGCACCAAAGCTCCTCCAGTGCAGTGGGGGCTAGGCGCGAACCTGGGTCATGCACGTGACACAGCAGGCACATTACCAGGTGAGCTACGTTGATGTCTCTTAAGGTATTTAATTGGATGTTCTTTATTTGCCATCAGGGTTATTGCTGCAACATGGCTCCGTTGTCCTCATCTTGTTTGCTGGTTCTTTTAGAAGGTTAAAGACAGAGAGATAGAGAGAGAGGGAGAAAAACAGAGAGAAGAGATATCTACAACACTTCTCCACCATTCATAAAGTCCCTTTGAAAGAGGAGAGTGGGGTTTGAACCAGGGTCCATTCCTGCCCCCTCCCTCCCCTCATGTCTATAGGTGCTGGGCCAGAAGCAGTTCTCACAGGTACCTCAGCCTCCACTGTGCCCTGGCTTCCCAGGGGGAGGGTTCCAGCTTGCTTTTATTCATGCCTTCCCATCAGAGAACAAGTAAGAGTTCATTCAATGGGGAAGTCACCATGTTGATATATTTAAACATGTGGGTAATTAAATAAGGTGGGGCCAGTCGGTGGCACACCGGGTTAAGCACACACACACACACACACACACACACACACACACACACACACACTCCAGTGTGCAAGAACCCAGGTTCAAGCCCCCGGTCTCCATCTGCAGAAGAAGAAGCTTCATGAGTGGTGAAGCAGGGCTGCAGGTGTCTCTCTTATCTATCATCCACCCATCTATCTATCTATCTATCTCCCTTTTTCTTCTACATTTCTGTCTCTAATCAATCAATAAGTAAAATATTTTTAAAAAAGTTAAATAAGTCAAGAAAGATTAAAGCAACTTGAAGATAGCCCTTGGACTTCCTCTTCTAAGTTGGGTCACGAGAAGGGACTTTCTGGGCTACCAGAAATGGTGGGGCAGTGCAGGCACTGAATGAACCCTAATGATAACCCTGGTGGCTGTGTATCAGTTAATAAGTGAGTAAGCAAATACACGAAAATAAAGGCCTTAAAGGCTAACAGGCCACTCACCTGGATCGGATCATGTGTCTACTTTTGTCATGACCATGACCCACGTTTGACCCTGCACTGGGGAAAGCTTGGTATCTCTCTCTCTCTATGTCTCTCTCTCTCTCTGTCTCTCTCTCTCTCCCTCTCTCTCTCTCTCTCTCACTCTGTTGCTTTCTCTCTCTTTCTATTGGGAAAAGTCTGCCCTGCTGTGAGGGCTGCCCCCTCCTCTCCCTGCAAACCTGCCTCCTGGAAGGGTTGTCTGGCTATACCTAGATGAGCAGCCGGAGTCTGTGACACATGACAGTTGAGGTTTTGTCCTGGGACCCACAGAGAGGGAGGCAGTGTTTCCCACCAGCTGGGAACACAGGGGAGCCTGGCACCTCGGGGTCTCCACGTGACCTTGGCTCCGATGAGGCCTTAGGAGGTCCTGTGACTTCTCTTGCAGCCAGGCCCGGCTACGCAGAGGTGGGCACACATGCCTTCTCTGGTCTCTGCCCACTATCTGCAGAAGCCTGGGCATCCAGAAGCCTTGTGGAAACATTACATTGGCTCTGCTGAGCCCACACTGGCCAGGAGCTCAGGAGAGGGTGCACAGGCCAGGTCCAGATGCCCAGCATGAACCCACCACGAGCAGGACTCAGCCTAGGGGAGGACCACCTGCTGCCAGCTTGGGAGGGAACGTGGCCCAGAAAGCACCTAGATGACGGGTCTGTCTGTCACCAGCAGAGTACCCGGGCCCCATTCGCTGAACTGGCTGATGATGAGAAGATCTTTAATGCGGGCGACAGTGCACGACAGGGTTCCGTGGAGGCGCTGCTTCCGGAGATCACAGAGGAAGACCTGGAAGCCATGAGGCTGCACGAGGAGGCTGTCCTGCAGATCGAGGTCAGGGGTCCTGTGTGCGTGCGCTCACACCTGTGTGTGCATGTGTGTGTGCGCACAGGTGCACCTGGATGGTTTCACTGTGAAATAAACTTGCTGAGTGCTGGCCCTGCCTCGGATCCTCATGTGGGCCTTGTGCTTAATACTATGTGTGCTTAACTGGGTGCACCAGCTCCCGGCACCCGTCCCTCAAACTCTCTAAAAGCCACCAGCCTTCTCCACTCTCTGCCTCTGCCTTCCTCCAGGCACTGAGCAAGCTGACCTTTTTTTTTTTTTTGCCTCCAGGGTTATTGCTGGGGCTCGGTGCCCGCACCATGAATCCACTGCTCCTGGAGGCCATTTTTTCCCCCTTTTGTTGCCCTTGTTGTACCCTTGTTGTGGTTATTATTGTTGTTGATGTCGTTTGTTGTTGGATAGGACAGAGAGAAATCGAGAGAGGAGGGCAAGCCGACCTTTTCGGGGAAGCCGGCCTTTTTCAGCAGGTTAAGGTTCCAGATCTTTTGTCTAACATACAGTTTAATTATTATTGATGCTGTCTATCCCTCTGAGAATAGAAGACCTCGGGGGTAGGCAGATTGTCTGATGTAGTTGTTGCTAGCACGCCCAAAAGACACACGGGACTGAGGGGGAACTTTCTACGGTTGAATGAACAGGTGAAGGGGGTTGGACGGTCAGATGAACACGTGGGGTGCAGGGAGCATGACATGATGGGGTGGGCGCTGGGTGAATGACTGGGCTGGCTGGGTGGGGGATGGTGGCTATGAATGGGGACTAGATAGATGGTAGGGGTGGGCATGTGGATGCAGGCAAATGGATGAATAGTTTTCTGTCTCGGGGCCCCACTGAAGACACATTCTTGTAAAAAGAGAGCTCTGCTGCCTTTATTTAGCGCCTGTCTCCCTCAGCCCACACACTCCGCGAGAGGAGCGCTCCTGTGTTCCAAGTTCAGCGGAGATGAAACCTGCTTCTGGGAGCCCTGCTGCTTGGCCTGAGCCCTGAGTTGTGAGCTGAGTGCCTCAGCAGGCTGTCTGGCTGCGGAATGCCTCACCCCCAGGTAGCAGCAGAGCCCAGGAGCCAGCCCCAGGCCTCCCTGCACCCACGGCGGTCACTGAGGCCTGGCTGAGACTGGTCTTCCTTGTCTGGAAGGTGGCAGTGCCTGGTGTCCTTGATGTGGGCAAGGTCACATGGGGCACACATGCCCACGGCCACTGCCAGCACTTGAGTCACTGAACCTCTCAACTTGCATGTCCACTCACCAGCCTGCTGTTGTGTCCACAGTGACTCGCCCTTCCCAGCCCACCTCACCTGTGTCCTGCTCCCTCCTGGAGTCAATGTCAGCTGACCACCAGCTGCTCTGTCACCATGGCTACCAGGCACAGCCGGGAGGGAGGAGCCTTGCATGAGGAGGGGTGGGTGGGGGAGGATACTCTTAGCTAAACTGAGCCCCCAGACCTGCCAGTCTTTCCCAGGCTGCCTCCAGAATGCAGAAGGTGGGTGAACTGGCTAATATCTAGCTATAAACACACGAATAAATCGATCAAGAAAGTTTGGCCATTCCATTAGCTGGAGCAGCGGTCTTGCTAAGTGGATGGTTGCCAAGATCCTAATTATGAAGAAGAGATGGTCTGATGGAGAGAAACTGCAGTGGTATTTTCTTTCTTTTTGTCCTCATCCATGAAGGGAACACATGCCTGTGTGTCAGACACACACACACACACACACACACACACACACACACACACATAGTTTTATTGTGTCCCATTCAAGGTTGTTATTCCATGGTGTCAGTAAAAGAAGAGAAAGATTCCATGAGAGCTTTTAATGAGTTCTAGTTTTAGAAGCAATCAGGGAAATAATTGCATGATTTAAACATTTACTAAGTTAAGGTGTTTCTTTAGTCTCTACCTCCCGCTCCTTCTCTCTCTGGGTGCCCACGCCTGGCACCCAGCTCCCTGCCGCCCTCGTTCGAGGAAGAGGCACAGACCCCAGAAACAGGCACAGCTGTGTGGCAGTTCACTGCTCCCCTAAGGGCAGAGGGTGGGGTGCTATTTCCCCCACGCCCCTCTGCTTCCAGGGCTACCAAACCTGTTTTCTGTCACCAGAAATGTCACTGGTGTGCAGGTACCCAGGGGTTCATCCTTCCTGGTTCATCTTGACCAGGCCTGATGACTGTGAGCTGGGCTTCTGGGGTCCCTGTGCTCAAAGCAGCCTTCCGGAGCCCTGCCTGTCCTATGGGGGCATCACCTGTGTGTGGGTGGTCTACCTCACTTACCACTGAAGGTGGGCCAAGGACAAGGTCAGGCCACACATGTGCCCAGGGGTCGGCTTGGCCCCTGTACACCCACAGCCCTGTATGAGGGAGTGTGTTAGCAGGGAGTGATTCTATTCACAAGGATGTTCCAGGCTCCAGGGGGAGGAGGCTCTGGCACTGGGAGGAACCTATGACACAGGACAGTGGCATCTGGGGTTGGTGAGAAAGGAGCCTAATGGTGGGGCGGACATGTGTGTGTGAGCAGGGCTGTGGGAGCCTGGTGGAAGGGAAGAGGGAGGGGGCTTCACTAGAATATCTGGGCCTGGGGTCCAGGAGGAAGCACAGCGGGTTGAGCGGACATGGCATGAAGCACAAGGACCGGCATAAGGATCCTGGTTCGAGGCCCCAGCTCCTCACCTGCAGGGGGTTGATTCACGGGTGGTGAAGCAGGTCTGCAGGTGTCAGTCTTTCTCTCCCCCCTCTGTCTTCCCCTCCCCTCTCCATTTCTCTCTGTCCTATCCAGCAACAACAACAGCAATGGCAACAATAACAACAACAACAAGGGCAACAGAAAATGGGAAAAATGGCTTCCAGGAGCAGTGGATTTGTAGTGCAGGCCCCGAACCCCTGCAACAACCCTGGAAGGGGGAAAAAAGAAGAAAAAAAAGAATATCCTGGCCTTCTGACAGCCTTCTCTACAGACCCAGTCCCAGCCATGGGGAGGGGAGGCAACAGTTAGTTTGGCTTATAATTCTTTTGTTTCACCAGGCCTGGGGACAGGCGAGTCCAGTGATCTTATGGAGACACAGGGTAAGAATCTGGGGTCTGTGTCTGACCGGTCCTGGTGAACAGCAGTGGTTAGTGTGCCTGGGCCCTGGAGGAGGGGCTGCGTACAGACAGCCTTTCCTGCCATGTGTGGGATTCTTAGACATGGCTGCTTTCAGGAGCCCTGCATGAGCTGTGCTCAGGAGAGGATGGTGCTCCTTCCTCATGCATGGGCACAGAGGCCGGGAGTCTACTTGGGGTTCACCCCCAGGAGGAGAGGAGTGGCTGCTCTCACTTCTGTAGTGTCCACCCGGCTATCCGCCAAGAGGTCAAAGGAGAGGGGGAGGCTAAAACAGAAAGGGGGCTCTGTATAGAAGGAAGGTCTTGCAAAAGGGTTGGGGATGGGGGCTATGCAGAAGATAGTTCACTGATACAAGAGTGTGTGCACGTTACCAGGAGTGAAGACCTGGGCTAGCACCCCTCGCCACCATATGAGAGCACCATGCAAAGGGGGGAAGCGTCAAGGGCAGTGGAGTGGTGCTTCGGTGTCTTTCATCTTGCCCCACCCCGACTCCCTTTTCTCTTGCTCACTTAAAAAAAAAATCTTTTTATTTATTTATTATAAATAAACAAATCTGTTTACTTATTATAGAGTAGAGACAGAGAGAAGTTGAGAAGGGAGAAGGAAACAGAGAGGGAGAGAGAGAACTGCAGCCCTGCTTCGCCACTTGTGAAGCTTTGCCCCTGCAGGTGAGGAGCAGGGATTTGAACCTGGGCCCTTGTGCACTGTAATGTGTGCGCTTAACCGGACGCACCACCGCCTGGTCCCCTCTTGCCTACTGTCTTAAAGAAAAAAGAGAAACAGTCTGCCAAAAGCAGTGTAATTGTGCAAGGGTGAAGAGATGACAGAAACACAAAACAAAACAAACAGCAACAACAAAACACCAGATTGTCCCGTGGATGGGGTGTCCTTGTGAAGGGGCACCCGTGTGAAACACTAGGTTGACATACAGCAAATGAGGAATCTCCCCAGAGAGAGGAATGCCTGGTGGAAGGTTCTAGAAGCTGAGACATTGTCCTGAGTGGTGGCTGCCCAGTGTGGACCGTTCTCCAGAGACCCAGCTCTTTTGCACTTCCCCGCAGCCCACGTTCCAGATCACAGCGCAGAGGAAGACCCTGCACCTCAGCTGCTTCTCAGCCAGGAAGCCACCAACCACCTTGGTGTTGGCTCCAGAGGCTCAGTCTCCCTCCCTGTGTGTGGCCTGGGCAGATGGTGACGGGTGGACCACTGCAGGGGTCTGGGTGGCACCTGCAAGCCCTAGTGAGTGCTGACAGCCATCTTTGGCCTAAGGTTCAACAGGGGGTAGCACACACACATTAAGCTGTACAATGTGACTTCCTGGGTTCTGACTATGTGTCCTTGGCCAAGCTCCTTAGCCTGTTGGTGACTTGGTTTTCCTGTCTGCTCTGTAAGCTCTTGGTGGGTCTGACTTCTTTCGGTGGCCAAGGTCAAGGTTGTGTGTTGCCACTCTGATCTGTGACGGTGGAGCCCAGTGTGTCATAGACTCACTGAGCCAGCAGCCCTGGGCTTGTTCGTGGCTGTGACATCTCACCTTAGGGCAGAAGCTCAGGGAGGTCTCCTGTGTCAGCAGCCTCACCCTCAGAAGGCTGTGGTCACATGGAGCCCAGAAACGGTACAGGTCTGGGGCCACCCACTGTCCGCTTACCCACTTCCTCCCCTGGTGCCAAGACCTCCCCCACCCCAGCTTACTGCCACCTCCCCAGCTGTGGGCTCAGTTCCCGAAGAGAAGCTGCGCCCCCCAGCCCCCCACACTGTGTGAGTCCAATAATTGAATGGCAATTGATAGTATATGTCGGTTTAAGATCATGCTTAATTGCTTCACTTCCCAGAACACTCCTAAAAAGAAAATGAATTTCCCTGTAATAGTCTTCAGCAGGGAGAAGTGACCCCTGTGGTCATCAAGCCTGGTCCAGGACTCAGCTGCTGCACTGGGCAGGGCTCATGCTCACAGGCATGAAGGAGCCTGGCCTGGGCTTCTCTGCAGCCACATGCCGGCACCTGAGAGGGGTGTAGTTTTATTCAGGTCTCAGGTGAGCAAGCCAGCTCCCAGGTGAATGGCTTTTCCCAGTGACCTGTGGGAAGGTCAGTGTAGGAACTGTCCTCTAAATGTCTTCCATACAGGGGGTGGTAGCCCTGAACACTGAGTGCACATGTTACCAAGTGCAGGGACCCAGGTTTGAGCCCCAGTCCCCACCTGCAGGGGGTCTGCTTCTTGAGCAGGGAAGCAGAGCTGCAGGTATGTGTCTCTCTCTCTTCCTCTCTATCTCCCACCTCCCCCCTCAGTTTCTCTCAGCCCTATTAAATAAAATAGGAGATGGTAAAAGGAAATAAAAATGGCCACTAGGAGTGGTGGATTTGTGGTGCTGGCACTGAGCCCCAGCAATGACCCTGGTGGCAATAAAAAAATAATAAAGAGGTCATTTAGGAAAGGAGTGAGTTTCTTTTTAATTAAAAAAATTATACATATTTACTTACTTGATAGAGACAAGCAGAAATTAAGAGGGAGGAAGGAGACAGGGAGAGAGAGGGAGAGAGCCAGAGAGACACATACAGCATTGCTTCACCTTTTGCGACTCTTCTCCCATGCAGGTGGGACTTGAACCTGGGTCCTTATGCACTATAGCATGTGCACTCAACCAGGTGCGCCACTGCCTGCCTCCCAGGATTGTGTTTCTAACCTGTGGGCACAGGTGCCAGTCCCAGCTTGCTCCCTTTCTCAGAGACCTAAAGTCCTTGGGGCCTCTTGAGCCCCACTGATTATCCATTGACTGTGAGCTGTGACCTTCCTGCCAGGTGTTAAGAGTGGCTTTGGTTTTGTGAGCGGTGTCGCTACAGCCCTCGTGAGTGTATCTCTGCTGTTTTACTGGACAACACAGTTAAGATGGAGGTGGGCAGCATGAGGTGCCATGGTTGGGTGAGGAGAGGTACCCCAGGTCCTCCTTGTCCCATGTTCCTGATCCTCCCCCCACTCATCTCTTTTATGGGAACACTCCACATAGCAGTGCATCTGCTGGCTTCATCCACTCACCAGCTCCTCATTCACCCCCTCTCGTACCCACCCACCCTCCTATTTATTCATCATCCTTCTATCTATTCATGTCTATCATCCATCCATCCATCCATCCATCCATCCATCCATCCATCCATCCATCCATCCATCTGCCTACCCCATTATCCATTTATCCTTCACCCATCTTTCCACCCACCCCATCCACTCATCTGCCATCTGTCCGTTTATCTATCAATCATCCATTCATCCTTCCATCTGTTCATCCACCTATATCCATCTATCCACTCCTCTATGTATCCACTCAGCCCATTCATCCATCACCATACATCTGCCCCATCTGTTCACCGTCCATCTATCCCACCATTTATCCACTCACATCTACACATTCACCTACCCATAAGATCTATCTATCCATCCGTCTATCCATCATTCCACCCACCACTTATCTACTCACCATCTAGTCATCTACACATCCACCTATCCATAAGATCCATCCATCCATCCATCCATCCATCCATCCATCCATCCATCCATCCACCCATCCATCCTTCCATCCATCCACCACCTCTCTCCATGAGAATTACTCTGCTGCACCTATATTCTGACCTGTGTCAGGTGCTGTGTGTACTGAGAGGGAGAGGTAGGCACCTTCTGTCAGCCCCTAGAGAGAGTAGAGAGTTAAACAAGTACAGAACTGTTGACCCCTGAGAGACATAGGCAGTGCTCTGCTATGGGAACCTCTTTCCTCTTGGCTGGGCCCTTGACAGCTGTCCTCCAGTAGGGGATTTCCTCCCCTTAAGATATTTGAGGGTGCAGGGTTTGAAGTTAGGAATACTCAGACTCCAGTCCTGCCTCTGACTGGCAGGTGACCCCGGGCTTGCCACTGGCTCTTGGCTCCCACTCCCGGCTGGCTGTGCCCTTGGCTGTGTACCTGTGGCTCAGGCATCTAATCACTGGCTTGTTACAGAGCAACATGCTGGATGTGAACCAGATCATCAAGGACCTAGCCTCCATGATGTCAGAGCAAGGAGCTACCATTGGTGAGTACCTGTTTCCTTCAGTCACTGCTAACAGGAAGTGCTTGCCTCTTGCCCTGCCTCCAGGCCTCCTCCCGAGAGGAGAGCTCCATCCTTGAGAGCTAAGGCCTTGGTGGAGTCTGGGAGTTTGAGCAGCAGCTCCATTCTCTCCTAGCCCCAGGGAGACCGACTAAGGAGGCTCATGCATGAGAATGACCCTCTCACTCTGCTTCTTGAAGAGTTCCTGACCTCCATACCCAGGCCCTGGGCCTTCCTCCTCACCCGAGACTCTCGGGGGTGAGGACAAGCAGTTGTTGGCGGGGTCATGGATACACTGGATCCTGGGAATGCAGACCAGTCAGTCACACGATGACCTGGTTCTACTGCGATAGAACTGAGCATAGCTGCTTCTCAGAATCAGTCACATGCCTGCCATGTCTGTTCCTCCCTTCCCCCACACATACCCCAGACCCAGCCAGCCTGGCCAGTCCAGATTGAACACCTCAACCAGATGAGATGTAAACTTGCAGCCTCTGAGATGACAGAGTGGGATGGCTCCCCCAGAGGTCCTTGGCTAAAGTGATTTGTCCCAGCAAGACCCAAGACTGCCCACCCACCTGCCCACCTCCCTTCCCTGGCCTCTCCTGGGACTCATTAGCTGTGAATAAGACACCCACCTCTTAGGCTCTGGAAGCCTTAGGCTTCTACCATCTGTGCCTGTCCTATGATGTGGTGGGGGGAGTGGAGGAGAGTCTGACTGTCCCCCTTGCATGTAAAGTGAACCCCCACGAGGAGAAGTGAGCTGACAGTGCCATACCGCCCCACTTCTGGAGCTACTGTTCTCTGATTCACCATCACTCTTATCTCCCCTCACCCTGCACCTGTTAGTGTCTATGGGTGTTTGCAGCCTTCTCTGTGTGGCTGTTCATGCCTGTAGAATGGCCCATCCATTCCAGAGCCCAACATTCTCTCACAAAGGCCAGAGTGGATGGCAGGACTCAGCTTCATGGGGACGGGCAGGGGCCACAGACACCCCAAACAGGATACAGAGCATCCAGTGGGAAGCTGGGTTGGGGTATGTGTGAGAGAGGGTGTATGGGGGAACGGGGCAGGTGGTGGCACACCAGGTTAATTGCACACAGTACTAAGCACGAGGACTAGTGCAAGTATCTGGGTTCGAGTCCCCGGCTCCCCCACCTGCAGGGAAGTCGCTTCATAAGTGGAGGAGCAGGTCTATAGGTGTCTCTATTTCTCTTTCCTCTCTGTCTCCCCTCTTCTTTCTCTGTCCTGTCCAATGAAATGGAAATAACGGCCACCAGGAGCAGTGGATTCATAGTGCCGGCACCAAGCCCCAGTGCTAATCCTGAAGACGATGAGTGAATGAATGAAAGAAAGAATGGACGAATGAATGAATGAATAAATAAATAAATAAGAGAGTGAGAGAGGGTACCTCCATGGACGGGGGTGTTGCGGTAGACCAGGCCCACTAGGAACCTGTCCTCCAGAGAGGTGCAAGGCCAGTTCACATTCTGGGCAGCAGCACACGCTGCTTGGGGTGCTGTGGGGGTGAGATGGGAAGGGAGTGGGTACGCTGCTGTGGGTGCTCCGGTCCCCAGTCCCCGCCCCCCCGCCCTGGGCCCTTACTGCCCCTCTTCCCTTGACTGTCTGCACAGGCTAATAGCCCTTGATAGGACAAGACTAGGCTGTTCTCAGAGAAGTAGGCGTGTCCCCTTGCCTCCTTTCCTGCTCCCTGGTGAAGAGGGGAAGGACGCCTCTGTCTGAACTGCTCTTTCTGGGAGGAGGGTGGCCATATCAGCAGCTGATGCTCTGTGACTAGGAGACAGATGTGGCTTGAGTTTAGTCACTTCTCCCCCAGAATGCACCATGTGGCAATGGGCCTCCTGCTATTGTCCCCCCTGGAAAGATTGAAGGTACCCCGGGTGCCCCTGGCCAGCAGGGAGACCTAGTGGGCTCAGCCCTCACCTATAGACGTGTGTCTGAGAAATAGCTTCTTCCAGTGATGGGCACCGCCTGGACTCAGACCCTGTTCCTTCTGTGGCTGAATGTCATGGCATTACTTACCAGTGCCCACTGAGCACCTGTGTGCTGCTGCCTCCTTGCTACCAGAGTCACTTTGAGAAGGTCCTGCCACCCATAGGCTTCATCTGGGCAGGTCAAGGGCTGCCTCTGTGACTGTCCAGGCCTGTGTTGGCACATGCCAGACCCCTGCCTGCAGTCCCCACTCAGATCTGTACTTGAAACAAGTTGGTGAGGCCTAGCTGCCAGTGCTCCAAGGCTGTTAGTAGAGAGAGCACTTACCCTTCTTGGGGTCCTAGGAACACAGGGCAGCACTGAAACATGGATAGCCAGGGGTCTGCCCCATTCTCATGAAGGGGCATATAGAGGAATGCAGGGGCCCTGGGGTGCAGTCTAGACTTACCCTTCCCTGAACGGGGCACCTGCTCTGCTGGGCAATACGTTCCCTCACCTGAGGATGTCTGTCCTCATGACCACTGCTCACATAAGACCAACAGCTCTGCTTCACTAGAAGCCGGCCCAGGGACTGTGGGGTCACCCACCACCCCACACCTGGGCCTCTGGTGTCCTTGGGTTCTCCTCTCTGTTATGACTTCTGTTTTCTCTGCTTGCAGATAGTATTGAAGCCAACCTTGAGGCCACGTCCTCGCACACAGAGGCAGCCACCGAGCTCCTGGCTGGGGCCAGCCGGCACCAAGTAAGTCAGAGTGAGGGGGCGGTGGGTGCCTCCCGTGCCCTATCTATATGGGAAGCCCTGGCCCTCTACTGTGCTTGGGAAGGCACACTCATGGTCCTCCTCTGGCCCAAGGTGGACTGGTGTGGCGGAGGGGAGAAGAAAGGGTGGAACCATGTGTCCGCACCAGGGTGACCCACACCCCCTCCTCCCTCATCTGTGCCCCCACTGCAGAGGTGACTGGGGCCTCTGCCCATCTTCCTTAGAGGAGGCTACAGGGCAGAGGGGATGGTTCGGTAGGTGATGCTGTGCCCTCCGGGGTGGTACTGCCATCACCCCATTTCCATGGCTAAGTGGGAACTCCATACCTTAGCCGAGGGGAGCAGGATCAGACCTGGGAGGTAGTTCACCGCATGGTACTATCTGCCTCTGCTCAGGTACACAGGGGAGCCTGGCAAGTGCAGCTCAGCATGTCAGGCCCAGTTTATCCTTCAGACCGAGAAACAACCAATTAAGGAATTAGAGACCCTTAAGGTCAGGACTTTCATATGTAGATTGAGAGGTTGGAGCCCAGAGAAGAGAAGAATCTTTCCAAGGTCTCACAACTACCTAGATACAAAGCTGATTTTGAAATCCAGTCCAAAGGATCCCACCTGCCCAGGAAAGCTTTACATTCTGGTAACTTTCTCATACTGCTGGCACTTCTGCTTGTTTGAGGGATGAATGAACAGATGGGAGCCTGGGTGGAGCAATGGATGGGCGGATAGACCGAGGGGCTGGAAGAGTAATAGAAGTGGGTGGATGATTCAGTCAATGGATGAATTGATAAGTCATCCAGATGGCTGGTTGGTCAGCGGTGCTGGAAGTAAGAGAAGAAAGGCTGAGGGCCGGATGGTGGCGCACCTGGCTGAGCGCACGCTTCAGTGCACAAGGACCTGGGCTGGAGGCCCTGCTCCCCATCCGCAGGGGGAATGTTACGCGAGTGGTAAAGCAATGTTGCAGGTGTCTCTCTGTTTCTCTCCCTATCAGTCCATTTCCTCTCAATTTCTGGCTATCTCTATCCAATAAATAAATACAATAAAAAATATATTAAGGGGGCTGGATGGTGGCCGCCAGGAGCAGTGAATTTGTGGTGGCAACACCAAGCCCCAGTGATAACCCTGGAGGGGAAAAAAAAAAGGAACTGGATGAGAGATGAATAAAAGAAGGATGGATAATATTCTCTTTGGGTCAGTAGATGGATGGGTAGATCAGAAATGGGTAGGTAATGGGAGAGGGACAAAGAGATACTTGGGTCTCAAATTAGTGGATAGATAGACAGAAACATGGGCAAATGGATGAATGATGAGGTGCAGGATGGATGGCTGAGACATGATCCAATGAATGGATCGACAGATGAATAGAAAGGATGAAAGGAAAACAGGAGATGGCTAGGTGGAGGGTAGATTGATGAGCAAATGGTGGGTGGATAGATGAGTAGCTGCTGGACAGATGGACAGATGATTGGTAGGTGGATGGAATGACAGGTGGCAATCTAGTGACCAGGCACCCAGACTTGGGAGTCACTAGATTGACATTTCGGTAGCAGCAGTGCTGGTGCTAAGTCCTTCTCTCTCTGAGTGTTTGTCTCCTCACAAGGGTACTACTGTCCACCACAGAGCAGACATTGTGACGTCCCAGTAGCTTCGTGTGTGGAGGGCCTCATGCAAGTCACACTCTCACCTCCCCACCTCTCGGCGTGCCCTCGCTATGGCTGGGGAAGGCTGATACTTGCTGTTTCCTCCACTAGCTGATGGGAAGGGCCAAAGTTCCAGATGTCTGTGGCTGCCCCCCATGGACCCAGGCTTGGGTGGTCCAACCCTGCCCGAACCCGACCCTCTGGACCTCCCAGAAACCTCCTCACTCTCCCTGCCCACATCCCTGGCTTCAGCACCTGCTATGGCTGAATTACCAGGGACCGTCTGACTTTCCTCAGCCTCCAGGATGCCCTTGGCTCCCGTGGCCTGCACATTTGAGTGGTAGCTGCTAGACTTCCACTGGCAGAAGGCACTCTGCTTTCCTTCTGATTACAGTAGCAGAGCACCTTGATGGCTCAGTAGATCCTGCTGCTGAGGGTGGCTGGCCAGGCAGAGGAATCGGCTGGCTATGTGGAACTCCTCAGCCAATGCCAATGCCCCCAGAGCAGTTGACAGAGGCCTACACAGAGCAGGGAGCCTCACCCATGGTCCCAGACAGCGCCCCAGCTAAGGAACTGACCAGTGGGTCAACCAGAACCCCCTCACCATTCAGGCCTTGAGGACTTCTCAGGGGTGATCCTGAAGGTAGAGGAAGAGGTCTAAGATCTGGGCAGAGACTGGGGACTCTAGGCCTTCTACACAGAGGGCCTTCAGTGTGTCAGAGGACACTTGTCTGCAGGCTTAGTGACATGCAACTAAGGGCTTCTAGCAGCAAGTGCACTGGGGCTGGTTTAGGGCACCTTGGCAGAACCAGCCTCCACACGGCCACAGCGGTAAGCCCAGAACCTCCCTGTGGGAAGGCAGTGTGGAAAAACACTGAGCGCAGTACCTTAGACCAGTTCCTCGGGCCTGGGGACCACTTGGACATGCCTGCAGTGTGCCTTGGAAGCCCATTTCCTCTGTGGCCACAGGGAAGACTGGAGTCCTCTTGACCCGGCCTGAGGAATCATGCTCATGGCCTGGCAGTGGCACTCACACCTCTGGGGGACATCTATATATGTTGACCTACTACTGGTATCGCGATAAGGAGAGTGTCATTTCTGACCTGTTGGTTTTTCTTGCCACAGATTATTTTTCTTACGTAAGCACAAAGCAGCAATAATACAAGACAATCAGAATGCTCTGGCTGTTGCCAAGTAAATGAGATGGAACCCATTCCTCCACTCTCGGGAGGCGGGCAGTGTTGCCTCTGCTCCCAGCTCAGCAGGGAGGCCTGGGCATTTGCGGTTTCAGGCATCCCTCCGTCAGTGTCTCTCTGGGCCCTCCTGTGATCCCTTGGCATTGGCACTAGCTCCTGGTCTATCAAGCAGGACCCAGTCTGCAGCCATGACGTGGGTGACCATAGGGAACAAGCAGGGTAGGATGGAGCCTGGCCCAGACCCCAGGGGCCTGCTTATGCTGGGTCTTGTGTCTCATCTTCCTCCTCCTTTGGCATTTTTCCTCCTGCTGTGCAGATATGCATTTCTTGCAGAAGCAGAGGCTAGGTTGGGCCTGAGCTGGGCTTCTGAGAGGCCTAGAACTGCAGAAAGGCAAGACCAGGTCACCAGCACAAGTGAGGGAGACCTTTTTCTGCTTTGGGTTTGCACTTTGGCCCAGCATCATGTCTGTGGCAATGTCTGCAAGGGGAAAACCACTCTGTAGGACTGTATCCAGCTGCCCTCTGCAGGATGAGCCAGCTCTCCCGCTGTACATCCGAATGTGTCCTGTATTCTTGGTGGCAGGCTCACTCAGCTTCTCCCTGGGAACTTCTACCCACAAGGCTCAGCCCCACCTCTGAGTCACTTGTCTAAGTTTCCATTTGGCTAAGAGGGATGGGCTCTCTTGCCCACTAAAACTTCTGTTGGCAGTGGACCCTGCCTGCCTATGTTACATTGGCCAGCCCTCCTGTAAGCACAGCCGAACCCTAGGATTAGCCACATTCTCAGTCATGACACTGATCTCATACAGTGTTCAGATCCTGATCACACTCTGACCTGCTTACATTCTGACCCTAGTTACACTCTGGCCCTGTTCACACTCTGACCTTGCTCACATTCTGACCCTGACCCTGGTGTCATGCTGACTGTGATGATCCTGACTACACTCTAATGCTCACAGTCAATTCCATGATGCCTCACAAGAGCCTCCTCTTAGCTAGTCCCTGCATTAAATATGAGGACACTGAAGGGATGAGGCCAGAGTGGAGACCTCCCTTTGCTCATGGTGGCAAGTGGAAACACATTTGGTAACTTGGAGGACTGGCAGAGAGATTCAGGGACTATACTGGGCAAGAGCAGCCCCACGCCTGTTTGGGGCTTTGGAATCAGGCCTGAGCAGTAGGATGGCTGCTGGAGGCGGTGGGGGGGGATATGTCTTGGCCCTCCGTACCTCAGTGTGCTCTTAGCCTTGAGGCTAGAACCATGCTGGCCAGATGCTGGTGGCTGGAGCATGGCAGGACAGGTGTCTGTCTGTTGGACCATAAGTGTGGAGTATCCAGAAACCTTTGGGCTGTAGGGGGGTGCCCTGCTTGGTCTCCAGTGCCGGTGCTCATGGAAGGAGGGGAAGCAAGGTGAATTGAGAAAATGACCTCAACCCTGGAAACTTCTCCAGAGATGGGGCCAGGGTGGCCTGGGTCCTTTGGGAAGGAGGATGAAGGTTGGTTTGAACAGGGACTGGACATTATCCTGGCTTTTGAGAAAGGAACTTTCCCCATGGAAAGATGTACATCCAAATATGGTTTCCAGTGAACTCCATGCCATACCACCCGCCCTGAGTCCTACACTTGCCCCAGGCAGCCTAAATTTTGAGTGCAAGTGGCCAAGAGGACCAGGGGTGGGGAAGGAGGGCTGAAAGGAGGGGCAGGTTCAAGATTGGTGTCAGTGGGGTCCATGAGGGGGTGCTCAGAGCAGGTGAGTGAGGGCTTCTCCCAGTGCAGGACTGTGGTGCCGGCTGAGCAGGCTCCTGGGGCCCTGTGACTTGTGAGGAAGGAAGTCAGGACAAGGTTCTGCGCACCCGACACACATGCAAAAAAAGAGGTGGGGTGACCTTGAGAGGATGAGTGAGGGAGGCTGGGAGAGTTTCAGAGGGGAGTGGCAGCGGCAGCAATCTGCACCCCCCCCCCAAAGGTCTAGTGGAGGTCAGGGAGGAAAGGTCATTTGGAACATCTGTGAGCAGGTGGGAGGTTGGCTGCTCCCTTCCTCAGTGTTTCAAAAGGTGGTTGGGACAGAGGCAAGCTGCACTATGTCTGGAAGAGGTCCCAGATTGCCTTGTCAAACCCTTAGGCAGATGGCAAAACTGGGAGATTGGGGTGGTGTGGAGGCCATGGGGTGATGCCCAGGGTTGTAGCATCAGCACAGTTGGCCTTGAACCTTTCTCAGGACCCCAGGTCTTCACTTTTCTGCTAGGGGCACTGCCCTTCCAGGTGAGTGAGCTCTGCCCATCTGGTTCATGTAAGAAGAGCAGTTCCTTCTCCCTTCCTGGAGGGGTCCCAGGATGCAGTATCTGGGGAGCCAGGCGGATCTGCTCTGAGCAGATTGGGGGTCAGATGATATCAATGATGCTCTCCATGACATGGAAAAACTTGTGACTCAGTGCTTTGCTGACTTGCTGGGGCTAAGGAAATAGCCACAGTTGCTTCATCACCAGTTCCAACCCTGTTCACCCAACTCAAAAGTGCCAAAGTGAGAAACCAGGGTTAGGCCCTACATTTGGGCATCAGCACGAGGTCTGCTGGTATGCCTGGGGTCTCTGCCAAGGTCCCTTTCTGGGGAGAAAGGGCCAGTCAGTGCTGGGGGAGGTGGGAGTTATACATGGATTGCTTCATCTGTGACATCTGTGAAGGGTCTCAGTGAGAAGCAGGAAAAAGAATGAGCCATTAGAACAGGGCAATGATTACTGACTGCCTGTGGTCTGAAAGGTTTACCCTAAAATTCATCTGTTGATGTTGCCACTCTAGTCCCTCCACATGTGACTGACTTTGGAGAGAGAGCTTTGGATCACGTAGTTAAGGTAGACTGAAGTCTCTGAGGAGGCTCAATCCAGTGTGACTAGTATTCTCCAATGTGATCTCTCTCTCTATCACACACACACACACACACACACACACACACACACACACACACACACACACACACACACACCTGTGTGAGGACACAAGGAGTGAACCATGTCCACCATACACTGAGAGAGAGGACACTGAAAGGAAAGTCTTGCCACCACCTGAACCTCAGATCCTAGCCCTCCAGAGCTGTGAGTTTTAAGTGTCTTGTCTAAGGACAGACAACAACTTGTCCTGATAGTTTATTAGGTGGGAAGAGTTTTTCAAGTATTCTGAGTATGTTTTCAGAGAAGTCATAGATAGATTGATTTTTTTTAACCTCTGTTAATAAGTATACAATGATGGAAATTCAAGATTTCTTTATAAAATAGAAAGTTCTGAGTGGGTGGGTTAAATCACCTGGTTGAGAGTATACATTGCCATACACAGAGATCCATATTCAGGGCCCTGGTTCTCATCTGCAGGGGGGAAGCTTCAGGAGCAGTGAAGCAGTGCTGCGTGTGTCTCTCATTCTCTATCTCCCTTCTTTTGGCCTTTTACCCTCTGTCAGAAAGAGAGAGAGAGAGGGAGAGAGAGAGAGAGAGAGGAGAAGAGAAATAGACTCCAAGAATGGTGAAGTTGTGCAGGCTTTGAGCCCTAGCAACAACCCCAGTGGCAAAAGAGATAAATAAATAAAAAAGAAAAGAAAAAGAAAAATAATCCTGCAAGAAAATCTTAAATGGGAGAAAAGGCAAGCTACTAATGAGAAAAATATCTATAAAAGATATATCTGACAGAGGACTTGTTTTCTGAATCTATTAAGAGTCCTCTAGATTCAAAAGTTAGGAAACAAACAGCCTAATTAGAAAAATGGGCAACAGATGAGAGCAGATATGCCCCCACAGAAGACCTCTCTGCAGCAGAGAAACTCCTGGCAAGATGTACAGCGTCACCAGTCATCAGAGACATGCAGATCCATTCCACAATGAGAGAGCACCACGTGCTGGCTGGAATGCACCACTAAGAGCTATGGGAATATGAAGAAACTGGGTCACTTGGGTATCGCTGGTGGGAATGAAAATGCTACAGACCTTCTGGAAAGCTGATTGGTAGTTTCTTTAAAAAGTTAAACATGCACTTACCATACTACCCAGAAATTGCTCCCCTGAGCATTTATCCTGGAGAAATGAAAATTCGCCTTCACACAAAAACCTATCCACATAATGCTCATAGAATTTTGACATCAGTCCCCAATGAGAAAGAACCCAGATGTCCCCGAGTGGGTTAATGGTTGAATGTTGAGTACAAACCTTTTTTTTTTTTTTACTTATTTTATTTGATAGGACAGAGAAAAATTTAGAGGGAAACAGAGAGATCACCTGCAACTGGGAACTGGGGACTTGAACCCAGGTCCTTGTGTATGGCAACAGGTGCATTCAACCAAGTGTACCACCACCGGCCCCGTCCTCTCCCCCCCCCTTTCTTTTTCATAGCGTTGCTCAGCTCAGACTTATGGTTATGCAGGGGACTGAACCTGGAACTCTAAAGTCTCAAAGATAAAAGTCTTTTTGCATAATCATATGCTATCTCCCTGGGATGGATGGGTAAATTGTGCCTGTGAACCTCAACCTCTTTTCAGAAATAGAGAATGCTGGACTCTGATGTAGGCAGTGAGAGAGGTGTTGAGGGAAGAGCCTGGGTTTCAGAGTCAGTCTCAAAGGTCAGTGCCTACACATGTCTGTATGCAGCATTTTCCAAGTGGTGACACCTTGGGCATGGTGGCGAACTACCTAGTGGCTTCAAGAGACTAAGGAGATGTGTTATCATATAAGGACAGGACAGGGCGCCTTTGGGGGCCAGAGTCATGTTGTGTGGATGGCAGCAGTGGCTATAGGGTCTGCATGAGTCATACTTTTTTTTATTCTTTCAAGGTTATTGCTGGGGCTTGGAGCCACTGAATCCACTGCTCCTGGAGGCCATCTTTTTCACCCTTTTTGTTGCTTTTGTTGTTTATCGTTGTTGTTTCATAGGACAGAGAGAAACGGAGAGGAGGGGAAGACAGAGGAGGGAGAGAAAGACAGACACTTGCAGACCTGCTTCACCACCTGTGAAGCAACCCCCCTGCAGGTGGGGAGCTGGGGGCTTGAACTGGGATCCTTAACGCCAGTCCTGGTGCTTCCCGCCATGTGCACTTAGCCTGTTGCATTACCGCCTGGCCCCCTCATGTGTCATACTTTTCATAGAGCTCTACACACCATCCAAGAAGCCAGTAAAATCACACAATAAAATGGAAGGCAACAGTGTTAAGACATGTACCTTCCAAGCCAGGACAATGGAATACAAGTATAATTTAAAGTCTTTCTGGCATACAAAAAAGAACAAAGGAAAGAGACAAGGAGAGACAATATAGCAGAAAAACACAACAAACAGAAAACAGAAGGTGGGCTTCTAGAACTGGAACCAGTGATCTTGAATCAATTAGAAGAAACTGTTGAATGTCAAAGGTCATTATATCGTCAACAAACAAAACATCAAACCTTTATAAAATATGCACTAACATGTAAGATTTGAAAATAATTGCAAGTAATGATATGAAGTAAAAGATCAGTTGGGGGGATGGGTGGTGGCGCACCTAGTTGGGTGCACATGTTACAATGTGCAAAGACCCCCATTCAAACCCCCTCACCCCCCCATCCCCACTTGTAGCGGAAAAGCTTTGTGAGTGGTGAAGCAGTGTTGCAAATGTCCCTCTGTCTCCCTCTCTATCAACACCTTCTCTCTTGATTTCTAGCTGTCTCTACCAGTAATAAAAAATAAAAAAGACAATAAAAAAATTAAAGAAAAAGACCAGTTGGAATGCTTGGAAGTCAATATCAATTTCAGACAAAATAGTCTTAAAGATAAGCTAATAAAGATTGACGTTAAGACTTAAGATAAATATATGTTTCTGTATTAAGGTCAACTTTAGAGTATGGATGTAAAAGTTTTAGTAAAGTCCTTTTGTATGTAGAGTAGGATAAAGTGTAATATTCCATAACATGTTCAGCTAGTTCATCAGAGGGAGGACAAACCCAACATAGTCCAATAGCTAAAAGTAGTTGTCTGGGAGGTGCCTGAGAGGTAGACTGTCTAACTGCATACAGGAGCTCCTAAATTGAAGCCCTGGCATTGCGTGTGTCTGCGTGATGAGCTGGTTCTCTCTCATAGATAGATAGATAGGTAGATAGATAGATAGATAGATAGATAGGTAGATAGATAGATAGATATTGACAGTTCAGACTAAGCTAGACATTTTTTTCTTTTCTTTCTTTCTTTCTTTTTTTTTTTTTGCATTCAGGGCTGTCACTGGGGCCTGGTGCCTGCACTATAATCCATTGCTCCTGGAGGCCATTTTTACCCTTTTGTTCCCCTTGTTTATTGTTGTTATTGATGTTGGATAGGACAGAGAGAAATGAAGAGAGGAGGGGAAGACAGAGAGGGGGAAAGAAAGACAGACACCTGCAGACCTGCTTCATTGCCTGTGAAGCAACTCCCCTGCAGTTGGGGAGCCGGGGGCTCGAACCAGGATCCTTATGCCGGTCCCTGTGCTTTGCGCCACCTGCGCTTAACCTGCTGCGCCACTGCCCAGCTCCTGACATTTTTTTTTCCTACTGAGAAAACTCATGAAAGTAGAAGGTCTGTGGGGGACAATGGCAAGAATTAGAATGTAACAGCTTTGAAAAGTAGCTGACAAACTTACCTGACACTTAGAGGACCCTGCAGTGAACAAATGGGGAGCCTGCTTATCTCAAGTACGCCTGGGACGTTTGCAAATTTTGTGCACAATTTGGATGCTTCAAAGAAGCAACCTGAAAAAAAAATGCAAGCATTGGATATCAATAGTGAAACATTTAAAAGTTCCTTGTGTGTTTGAAAATTCAAAAATACTTCTAACTCACACAGAGGTTAAGGAAATCATTGATGGAAATGCAAATCAAGAAATCAAGAAATGTAAAACAAGCTCCATGAATAACAGTGGAAATGTAACATCAAAATATGAGATACTTCAAGGGAAATTTAATAGTTTTAAATTCTTATACTGTATACAAGAAGAAATACTGTAAATGAGAATGCCGAATCCTACCCACTAGACCACCAGAAAAATAGGAATTTCAAAACAGTAGGCACGTATGCCAATAAATTTGGAGACTTGGTAGGGAGAAGATGATAATGGAAAGACTCCTAGAAAAGTACTATCTGGGGGTGGGGGTAGATAGCATGATGGTTATGCAAAGAGACTCTCATGCCTGAGGCTCCCAAGTCCCAGGTTCAGTCCCCGGCACCACCTTAAGCCAGAGCTGGTAAGTGCTCTGGTAAAAATAAAATAATACTTCAGAAAATTCAGTGCTCTCAGCAACCATTTTGCCTTCCCCCCCCCCTTTCTTTTTTGATAGAGACTGCGAGAAGTTGAGAGAGGAAGGGGTGACAGAGAGGGAGCTAGAGACATCTGCGACACTGCTTCACCAGTCATGAAGCTTCCCCCCTGCAGATTGGAACTGTTGTCTTAAGCCAGGGTCTCCACATATGGGCACGTGTGCTCAGCCTGGTGTGCCACTACCCAGCACCAGAACTATTTACTATTTAGTCTTAATAAGGATCTTCTATCCTTCCTGAAACACACACTCACACACTCACTCTCTCTCTGATTGCTTGACCTTTGATCCCACAGCACCTGCACAGGAACTAGATTGTCTTAGGTGGCAGCGGAAAATAGAAAGCCAGCGACCAATGGGGTCCTTGACGGGTGCCTACCCGCCACCTGCCCTTCTCTTCCCGACTGTCACCCTCCTTCCTGGAGCCTCTCTGCTCCAGGTCCTTTTGGACATTACTCAGATGTGCTGACCGGAAAGGATCCTCACTCTTCTCTCCCCTCCTTCCCACATGCCGTGAAGTACCTGTCTCCTTGGATTCAACCCTTTTCTCCCAAGTGGAGCTCTGGCTGCTCTCTGGTACTTCACACAGCACTCTGCACAAAGTAGGTGCTCGATAAAAGTGCACTGGGCAGCACTGTACACTTCAGCGCTTCTGCCCAGCAGCTGGTCAGACCAGTGATTATCAGAGTCTCTCGGGAGTCTAGACAAAAGCCTGGGGTGACATAGGAGAGGCAGGGGAGTCTCAGGGCGTGTCCAGGATGGAAGAACTGAGACTTAGAAGGTGGTGGGCCTAGGAACTTGGGCTTCTCAGATTTTCCAAGTCCAGTGCAGGGGAGACCAGCTAGAACCCAGCTGGCTGCCTGGCCCAGCCCACACTCACCCCCCCTTTCCTCTCTCCATCGCTTGTTTCTACCTCCTTTCTCCTCCTTCCTTTTTCCTCCCCCTCCCACTCTCCTCCCTCTCTTCTCTTCCCAGTAAACATCCTGTGATCCTCTGATCATCCCTCTGATCCTCCAGTTCTGGTGGCCTGACCTCACCCATCTCTTCTATCAAAGGACTGGTTCTGATCAGGTCAGAGTCCCAGGCGCTTTTGCTGGGAGCCTGCCAGCCACCTGCTCCGGGTCTAGGCTGTAGAGACCTGCCATGATGGACGGACGTGGTTTCCACGAAGCTGGGGCCCTGGGAGGAAGGGCCTGTGCACAGGGGGAACTGTGAGGGAACCAAGTGGGAAGTGAGTGGTCTTCTGAAGCCCTGGGGGAGCCTGGTCTAGAAGGGGTGTGCGTGGAACTCTCTCTCTTTTTAAATACAGACAACTCAATTAAAAAATTTTTAAATTGTCTTTATTGATTACAGGGGGAGGCAGAGAGGGGAGGGAGAGAAATAGACACCTATAGACCTGCTTTACCACTCACAAAGCTTTCCCCCTGCAGGTGGGGATGGGGGCTCGAAGCTGTGTCTTGCGTATCATAGCATGTGTGTTCAACCAGGTGCGCCACCTCCCTGCCCCAAGCCTCTCCATATTCCCAAAGCAGGTTCCTCTGGGCATCAGCCTCTCGCTCATTCAGAAGAGTCCCCCGTGGCATCAGGTGGTGTGGGGTGCAGCCCTTGCCCGCTTCACTATTCCATAGTGACAGGGTAGCAGTACTGAGGCATGCGTTAAACTAAGGTGTCTGCACCAAACTTGACAGCCAGGGCTGGTGGAGCTGCTGCCCTAGCCGGACTTGGCGCCACGTGGCCTGGGGCCTGCTCTGGGGGAGCAGTGCATGGAGGTGGGGTGCAGGCTGCCTTTTAATTTGAGCTGGCTAAATAAGCGACAATTGGGTTTCATCGAGGCCTGAGCACACAAATGTCCCTGGATCCAGAGAACACAGGAGAATCTCATTTTCCTGATCCGATTGCTATAGATCCTCTCCCCCATCTGCCAAGAGATGGAAATGTGAGCTGTGTTTCCAGGCGCCGGGAGGGACTACTGGTGGAGATTTGGGGGTGTGTGGGGGGGTGAGTGGCACGTGACCCTGTATGGCATCGGCCTCAGACCCGGGGCCCCAGCAGCACTGCCCTTTCTGTCTGCAGCTCTCTAGTGCCCCCACCCAGAATGTCAAGCAGGAAAATAACCCCAGGCGAAGATTTAAGTCAATCTGCTGAGTGTTTAATAAATGCCAGGCTGGAGGCCCCAGGAGGGAGCATGGTAACCATCTCTTGGCTCCAAGCGGCTGCTGCCTGGCTGGGTCAGGCCCACTCCCTGGGGCAAGGGGGGGGGGTGGTCACTTAAGCCAAGGATTGAGGGGGGCTGCTTTCCTGATGGCATTAGCATAAGCAGGGGTGGAGAGGGGGGTTTTGTTTCTCTTCTGCTGCCCCCTCCCCACTTTATGACCTTGTCTCCTAGAGCAATTTCAGAAATTGAGGGCTTGGGTTTGAGGTACAGCCTCAGTGTGACTTTGGGAGAGGTAGCCCCTCTGATCTGAGGTTGGCTGGAGCAGTTTGAGTGGCACTGTGCTGGGGGGATGCTCTGGGTGCTACGCCCACCAGATGCCAGAGGTGAGCCATCTGGGAGCCTGTACCCTTGGCTTCCAAAGGCTGAGCAATGGAAGTTTGGGTTGCTGTGGGCCCCTGCCAGGCAGAGAGGCCCTGGAGCCCTGCGTTCATACAGATGTTAGCTCAGCGAGGATGGGCTTGCCCTTGGCAGTGGGTGCAGGCCCCTGTCTCCTGGCTTGTCATGTACTCGCCTTGGGTGGGTTGCTGGTGCTGGCAACCAGGGCACGAAAAATGTGGTTGCAGGGCTGTGGGGGTACAACAGCCAGCTTGGGGTAGCAGTTCTCCCACAGCTCTGTTTTATAGACGAAGGTCAGGGGGTGTCCTTGCAGCCAGGGAGAAACAGCTGCTGAGAGTGGTTAATTCAGTGCCAGCCCCGAGACCAGACCAGGTTAGGGGATAAATCAGTATGGCCTAGATTAATTTGGAAAGGCCTTTGGAGGAGGGACGTGGGGTCTGACTTGGAAAGACAAATGGGCTCTTCTGAAAGCCAGAAGTGCCTGCCTTCCATGGGGGTGGGGGGCTTTGGAGGGGTGTTGGCTGCCAGGCCCTTCTCTATCCTCACAGATAACCTGAGAAGCATGCCCCCGACCTCCACTGCACAGATGAGAAACCTGACAGCAGGTGGGGGAGGAGGCTTGCCGACATAGAACAATCCTGTACTAAGCTTCTGCTTACCTGGAGGGCACAGGTCTGGGGCTACCTTGGGGGTGAGGGGTGGCAGGCATGCCGCACACATGGTTGCTGTTGTTTTTTTTTCTTCTGAGAGTAACATATATATGATTCACTGCTCTTTCATCCAGGGGTGTGTGTGTGTGTGTGTGTAGGATGTCAGAGACACAGAGAGAATAAGACAAGGAGAGACGACATGGTACCCTATGGTGCCATGACCTTCCCTGGGACTGGAATCTCGGCTGTGCTGGCAGGAAGGCAGGTGCCGCTACTCGGTGAGGCTCTGTGGGCATGTATACATGTGTATGTGTATACATGTGTATGTGTTCAGTACACATACGTGTGTCTGTGTGTACATGTGACACCTGGCCAGTGCTGGAGCAGAATGAGAATGTCACGTCCCTTCTGCACAGAGGACCACCCAAGGGGGCAGTAGAATTTCTCTGGAAGTGTTGAGAGCTTTATTATTATTATTACTTTATCTTTCTATTGCCACCAGGTTATGGCTGGCATTAGGTGCCAGCACTGACTCATCTACTCCTAGTGGCCATCCCCCCCATTCTATTTTATTTTTAATTGACAAATCGGAGAGAAATTGAGAGGGATGGGGAGATAGGGAGAGAGAAAGACAGACACCTGCAAACCTGCTTCAGCACTCCTGAAGTGTCTCCCCTAAAGGTGGGGAGACGGGGCCTGGATCCTTGTGTGGTGCTATGTGCACCTAACCGGGTTCAACACTGGCTGCCCTCTCCCCCCACCTTTTTTAATTGCCACCAAGGTTATCACTGGGGCTCGGTGCCTGTGCAACAAATCCACCACTCCTGATGACCACTTTTGTCTCCTTTTTTTATTCTTTATTTGATAGGACAGAGAAGAATTAAGAGGTGGGCAGGTGTGATAGGGAAAGAGACAGACACCTGCAGTACAGTGGGGAGCCAGGGCTCAAACCTAGGTCCTGTGCATGGAGCATGTGTGCTTAACCAGGTGCACCACCACCAGACCCCCTGTCTTGTCAGTGTTTCCATTTTATAAATAAATAATCTTTAAAAATAAAAGTAGAAGAGGAACTGAGTGGGGTACAGGGAACTGGGTCTGTGAGCAGAGGAAGAGAGCATAGTGCAGGGCCAGACTCCAGCCACTACCCCTGGGTTGTTCATCTAGGCCACTTCTCAGCTCCCTCTCCAAGGCTGAGCCTCAGAGGCCTGAAGCCTGTGGCCCCTGGGTTTGCACCTCAGAGACTAACCCCCCCACCCCCAGCCAGAGCCATGTTGCTGTGCTCTACCAGCCAGGGATAGTTCCTGAGCTGCAACAGAGGGGAGGCAGGGAGGGTGGGGCTGGGGCTTCTGCCGGAGATGGCAGTCTGCAGAAGTGGGGGTGGCTGTTCGGTGGGCAGGGCTGCTGCCTAGACATCCTGGAAGGCAGCTCCTACCACCCTGACTGTCCACTTGGATGGTTGGATTCTGTGGACTTGGGGTTCAGGACGCCGTAGCTTAGAGAGAGTTCCTGCTCTTGGGAGGTTCCAGTCCTCTGAATCCACCCTGCTGAGGAGCCTTGCCCTCCTGACCTCCCCTGCTCACATCCATCACAGCAGCCCACACCCTGCCTCAGGGCCCTGTGGAAGCCTGGCTGCTGCAGACAAAGGAGGCCTGGGGCCCAGAGTGGAGAGGTGAAGAAGGGACACCAGCCCACAGTGGGGTGGTGGGGGGATGGGTATGTGTCTGTGTGTGTGTGTATGTGGGAAGGTCTTTTTCAAGACAGGAACAATGCGATGTTTAAGTGGTGGGGAATCTGGGCTCACTTTCAGCAGCTACATGCACATAGAATGCAAATGAGCCTGGTCCCTCACTCTGTACCCCCCAGCCCCAGTACCTGCAGCCCTGAGCAACTAAGCAGCTGTGCTGGGGGGCCAGTCACCTGGCATTCAGTCCCCCAGAAGCTGTGCTAAGCACAGTACCGGTGAGGGCTGTCCCCAGAGCCAGGCACACTGGGCTCTCACTGCATCTCTGCTTGTGACACCTTGTGAGCAGCTCCCAGCACCCCCCCCCCCCATTTGAGCCCTGCACCTGTAAAGATACAACATGAGTGAGGCCCCAGAACGGCGTGTGTGAAGCACCTAGCACAGTGGCAAGCTCCAGTGATGATGGTGTTCATGGTGCTGCTATTGGTGGTGGTGCTGCTATTGGTGGTGGTGAGTCCCCATACCAGGCCCTGGGAGAATGGAGGTAAATAGACGGCTATGTCTTTGAGATGTTCCAGTCAGATTTAGAGACCTCCCTGGGGTGGTGCCACCCCACCAAGATGCATGCCTACCATCCGACTGCTCAGAGCCTCTGTCCCTAAGAGCCCTGCTGTCCCCACTCCCTGCCATCCCCATGGCCTCTTCTGCCGTCCCTCCTGTCTGCTGACTGAGCGCCAGCCTTCAGGCAGCTATGGTGGTGCTGTAGGGAGCCCCTGCTCTGTCTGTCTGGAGGGCTGTGAGCCAGACAGGGGACATGGAGGGGACATGGAGGGGGTGTGGAGGGGACACAGGTGGGGAGCATAAGTGAGGATACAGGCAATGATGTTTCATCTCTTGAGGGGGTCACTATTATCCTGTGTCTCTGCACCCGCTAGGTAGGGCCATTCCCTTCCCAGCCCTTGAACTACACCACAGACTCCATATCATCTGGGATCCTGTTCCTCTTCCTCTCATGCTGGGGCTCTGCCTCTCTTCCGGGGCCCCAGTCTGCCCCCACCTGCAGTCACAAGGGCTGAACAAGTGTCCAGAACCAGCTGTGGAGGGTGTGTGTACTGAGCCCTCCCCCCAACCCTCCCCAGCCCCTCAGAGGGTAGCCCACATCCCTCTCCCCCTTGCTCAGACCCACACCCACCCTCACTATAAGTTCTCTGATGCACACGGGACTAAAAATCCTGGGCAGACTTCCACCTGGCAGCTGGCTAGTGCAGAAGCAGACTCTGAGTCCAGGTCTCTGATGCCCAGGCGTTCCTAGGCCCCTCCACATTTCTGAAGCCAGAGAGTCAGGAAACAGTCTTCGCCACTGGATGAATGAGTGGAGGAAGTAGAGACAGATGGCCAAAGAGGAAGAAGGGCGGGTGGTACCATGGACAGGCCTCTCCCTGGCTCAGGAGTGGAGTTCTGGCTTTTTAAAATATAAATTATTTTTTAAATATTTATTTATTACTGGATAAAGACAGAAATTGAGAGGGCAGGGGGGTAGAGAGAGAAAGAGACAGAGACACCTGCAGCCCTACTTCACCACTTGTGAAGCTTCCCCACTGCAGGTAGGAACCAGGCGCTTGAACCTGAGTCCTTGTGCACTGTCATGTGAGCACTTAACGAGGTCGCCAACGCCTGACCCCCAAGTACTGACTACTGAAAGATAAGGGAATATTTAGGTTTGTTGCTTCAAACTGGAAGTAGACTGGAGAAGGGCCATTGTGTAGGCAGGACTGGTTCCCACAAGCTGGTGCATTAGTCCCCAAAGCCAAAGTGTCTCTCAATTTCTCTCCATCCTAACAATAGCAACAACAATGGCAATAACAACAACAACAAGGGTAACAACATGGGAAACATGGCCTCCAGGAGCAGTGGATTCATAGAGCAGGCACTGAGCCCCAGCAATAACCCTGGAGGAAAAAAAAATCCAAAAGCCAAAGTGTGGAAAGAGAGTGAGGGTGTGTGGAGAGCGCCTTCATACATGGCGCATAGCCTTACGGGACTCTGGGGAGGCAGCCTGAGGTCGGATAGGGTGGAGTCCAGCTGGTTGAGCCCTAGGCTGCTGCAAACCATGTAGGTGGCTTCACCAAGAAGCCTTCAAAGACTCATGGGGCCAAGCCCAAGCCCTCTGGTGCTTCCAGCCAAGAAAGAAAGGGAAGGAGACATAGGGAGTGTCACTGCTCTTCAAGGAAAGGCCAAGAGTCTTTGCAAGAAATCAATTCTGCCATCTGAAAAAGGTTGGGTTATGATCACAGCCCCACTGGTCATGAACGAAGGCTGGACGGAAAACTCAGCAGGGGTGACCGAGCCCTCCCAACATCCTGCTAGGATTCTGCTGCCGTTCCAGCCGTTTCCTGCAGGCAAACTCACACTCCCAGTTGGGCTGGGTGGGCACTCAGCTTCCCCGGGGCTGCTCCTGGCCCTTGGCTTCTCCCTTTCCAAGTCAGCACTGCTTGCCTGCTCCTGCCTCCTTTCTTTTCCTTGCCCTGCAGGGGGCTGCATCTGGTCTGAAGTTCCTGGTCTCCATGAAGGGTCAGGGATAGTCCTCTAGGGAGGAGGGGACCTTTTGTTCTCAGCATCCTTGTACCTGGGCCATCCCTAGTGATAGGCAGGTGTGTGCTCTTCACTGGTCAAGTCTCACCTCTCCTGCAACTGGGGTGACCAAGGTGGGCAGCAGCATGCCCTTGGTATTGGTGGATGGCTGAAGCTTGAGAAGGTTAGGGTCTCTGGCAGTGCCAGGGGGAGCCAGGCAGGAGACTTGGTGCCGAAGTCACCCTCAGGCCTGCTTCCAAACTGTTACCCCAGAGAATTATGGGAGTGACGGCTGTAAGTCACCACTGTGCCTTCAGTGTCCTTGGTCCTGACTCAGCCAGGGAAGGAGCTTAGCGATGCCAGCCTGAGGTCTGATGTGTTAGTTATTTGATGGGTGACTTTGACCATCTCTTAGCTGCCCTTCCTTGTCTGGAAAGAGCTTCATGCTGGGTTTGGGGGCATTAGGTTGAACTAAGCAGGCAACTGCTGTCGGGAGCCACCCCCCTCCAGAGCTCTCACTCTGCACTCTGCCCTCCCACCCCACCCCCATCCCCTAAATCTCAGGGCAGGGGAGGGTTATGAGTGAGTAGGAGAGGTCCAGAGAGGTTCAGCGATTTGACTGGGGTTACAGAGCAGTCTGAGGGCACTTCCAGGATAAAAACCCTCTGTATCCATCCCCCTCCCACCTTCTGCCAATGCATTATTAATCGACCTCCTTAGGAGGATGAAGCCTTGTGTCTGTTTACCTCTTGACAGCAGGAAGGGAAAACAACAAAATTAAACCAAACAGACCGCCCAGACATCAAACAAGCCCTCTCTCCAACGCGTGCTCTGCAGCTGAAGGATGCTGGGTGGTGTTGGGGCTGCGATGCTGGCTGCTGCACATCCATGTAGGCTGGAACAACTCCTAATGAGCCCGGCCTGTCTGAGGCAGGAGCACTCTCGGGGCCTCAGGGATGCCATCAGAAAGCAGAGGAACACAACCTGTGCGCGTCAGCCTTAATTTGAAGATCTCTCATCCCCACACATAGCTCACGGGCTGCTAGAGTTCCATGGGCAGGAAAGCCCATGTTTGGCCACCTCTATCAAACTTCTTCATCACTGAGAATCGAGAGGTACCAGTTATTTCTCCTTTCTTTATTAGGCCTGGGGGCTACAGGGAAGCTTCTCCATTTCAGACCCAATTAATGGAACCATAAGTTCCAAGAGAAGCCAAGTCAGCAATGGTGTTGGGTTAGGTAAGTCCCAGACAATAAAGACTCAGAGCCTGGAGAGCAGAGATCTGCTTGGAGCTGTGGCTTGGGAAGTCTGAATCTGATAAGAAAATGCCAGACCCCATCATTGGTCTTGTGTATGATCCTTGGCCTCTGCCTTCACATCCTCAACAATGATTACCTTGGGCATGGAAACTCAGGCTGCACGTCAGCACCACGGACAGTTCCTTAAGCCTTGGCAGTCCTTCCTGGGGGAGAGAATGGTTCCTGAGGCATCCTTCAGAGTCCCATGTGTCTTCTGCAAGGGCTGGGGGAGCAATGATTGTCCCTTTATGGGGAGCACAGAAGGGGAAGGGACATCACTGAGGGACATCTTCTGTCTGCACATTCCATATCAGCTTCCACTGAAACCCCAGGAGCCAGTGTGTGTGTGTGTGTGTGTGTGTGTGTGTGTGTGTGTGTGTGTGTGTATGTGTGTGTGTGTGACTCTGGACAGCTTAGACCACCCTCACTCCACCCAGCACTGTAACCACGCCTCTCACACACCTGTACATTTCAGGGACACATCTATTCCACTTTCTCCTCTCGCCCCCTGGTACTTAGATGCTGCTTGAGGAACTTCCAATGAGGATTCATTACCACTGCTGTCAGCAAGACAGATGGGAAGGTTCTGAAGCCAAAACAGAAAAGCAAAGGGGATGTTTGTGATCCCAGGGCTATTAAGCTGCCCCAGATGCTTTCACCAGCAAGCAGTCCTCCTCCACGCTAAAGAGCCCATGACTTTGATGGCTTTCCTTCCCCTGCTTCCCCTGCTCTGCTGTTTGCTGGGTTGGGTGCTGCAATTCATGCACCAGCGGTCAGCGGCCATGCTTAGGGATCCAGCCTTAGGGATCTAAGCACCAGGTGTGTGTGTGGGGGGGCCTTCCTTGTTACTGGGACAGGGGATCTAGACCTCACTGTAGCACTATTTCAGCCTGGTGAAGCGCTCCTCCACATCCCTTCAATTTGCATTTTTCTGTCAAAACGTTCTTGTCACTGGTGGAGAATGAATGCAGAAATAAGGCAGGAGCACGTGGCTGTAAGCAATAGTGATGGCCATGTAGGGCTGTTAACTTGGGGTTCCCCTGCATTGATGTGTTCAGCACACGTACCCTGCTGCTGAGGTGCATCCTGGTTAGCAATCCCCATGTGATTATGGGCCCCGAGCCTTCACATCCTCAGGGACTACGAAGCACATGCAGCAAGTTAGAGGTAGAACTTAGCCGCCTTTTGTCAGCCATGTTTGGGCTCTGCTGCTGTGGTAACAAATAACTCAGAATCTCAAGCTCGCCTTTTTCCTTGTGTACATGCGCCAAGCAGGTTGGAGGTGACTGCGGTCCTGGTTCCCTATAGACAGGGTAGTGCCTGAGAGACTGCTGAGGCCTGGCAGGAGGCCAGCACAAAAGGCATCTCTGGAAAGCTTCACAAGTAGTTGAGGAAGTAGCCAGCCAGGGCCACCTCTGCATGGACTGCACATATCAACTGATATCCTTGGGTGTGGGGTCCCTTATAAGTGACTCTGCTTTTTCCCTTGTTGCTTTTATAATTCTCTCTTTATGTCCTAATCTGTCACATCATGATGCCATTGTCTACTGTCAAGTCTTAAAGGGAAAAGAGGGCAGCTGAGAAGGGAACAGAGTATTTTGACCAAGAATACCATTTGCTACATTTTCAGAACTTATGCCCCACCAGCATGTCCCTGTAGCCCATTGTCATTTCTCTCTCTTTAATATTTGTAATTTAGTTTTATTACCTTTATTTATTGGGTAGATACTGCCAGAAGTTGAGAGGGAAGGGGAGATAGGGAGAGAGACAGAGAGGCATCTGCAGCTCTGCTTCACCACTAGTGAAGCTTCCCTCCACCTTGCAGGTGGGGACCGGGGACTTGAACCTGGGTCCTTGCACATTGTAACATGTGTGCTCAACCCTCAACCCTCCAGTTCCATTTCTCTTTCTTTAAATTTTATTTATTTTCCCTTTTGTCGCCCTTGTTTTTTATTGTTGCTGTTTTAGTTATTGTTGTTGTTATTGATGTCGTTGTTAAATAGGACAGAGAGAAATGGAGAGAGCAGGGGAAGACAGAGAGGGGGAGAGAAAGACAGACACCTGCAGACCTGCTTCACCGCCTGTGAAACTACTCCCCTGCAGGTGGGGAGCCGGGGGCTTGAACCGGGATCCTTATGCTGGTCCTTGCGCTTTGTGCCATATGCGCTCAACCTGCTGCACTCCCTCTTTCTCTCTTTTTAAAAATCATTTTAGCTGCTTGGGAGGTGACACAATGGACAAAGCAGGGTTATCAATGGGTTATCAATGGGTTTTAAGTGCCTGTAAGCTGAGTTTAATACTTATGGGTAGCCATTTTTGGTCTTTTTAATTTTTTTAAATTTTTATTTAATTTATCTATTTGTTTACTTTTAACTACAGTAGTACTTTACCACTCATGAAATCACCCTTACAGGTGGGGACTGAGAGCTTGAACCTGGGTCCTTGCGCATGGTAACGTGTGCTCTACTGGGTTTGACACCCCCAACCTCAGCATGGTATCCTCTTACTACTGGACACTGATAAACAGCATGACTAGAATTCCAGAGTCTGCCTGTTGGCACCTTAAGGGTTGTTAGGCTGCGGCTCACAGATGGCAGAGGCTTCCCTGATGCTCCCGGGTATGTGCCTGTCAAACCCCACTAGTCTCAGTGTCATAACTTTCACAATATTTTATTTCCTTTTTAATCCATCAGTCAATCAATCAAGTATTTTATTTTATTTTTGCCACCAGGGTCACCGCTGGGGCTCTGTGAAAGCATGATTCCACTACTCCTGGCAGACTTCTTTCTTTTAAGATAAAGGGTTAGAGACAGCAAGGGAGAAAGAATGACAGAGAGGACGTACTGTTCCAGTGCTCATGAAGCTTCAAGCACACGGGCACTCCTGTATGTTGCATGGGGCATCAACCCTGGCCTCACACAAGATGAAAGGAGTGTTCTGTTGCGTGAGCTGTCTCCCAGCCCTCTTTCTTTTCTGTTTGTTTGTTTGTTTTTGTTTATAATTGCTTTATTGGGGAATTCATGTTTTACATTCAACAGTAAATACAATAGTTTGTACATGCAGAACATTCCCCAGTTTTCCACATAACAATACAACCCCCACTGGGTCCTCTGTCATCCTTCTTGGATCTGTATTCTCCCCCACCCCCACCCCAGAGTCTTTGACTTGGGTGCGATACGCCAATTCCAGTTCAGGTTCTACTTGTGTTTTCTCTTTTGATTTGTTTTTCAACTTCTGCCTGAGAGTGAGATCATCCCATACTCATCCTTCTGTTCCTGACTTATTTCACTTAACATGAATTTTTCAAGGCCCATCCAAGATCGGCTGAAAACCATTTTTTACAGCTGAGTAGTATTCCATTGTGTATATATACCACAACTTGCTCAGCCACTCATCGGCTGTTGGACACCTGGGTTGCTTCCAGGTTTTGGCTATTACAAATTGTGCTGCTAAGAACATATGTGTACACAGATCTTTTTGGATGGGTGTGTTGGGTTCCTTAGGATATATCTCCAGGAGAGGAATTGCAGGGTCATAGGGTAGGTCCATTTCTAGCCTTCTGAGAGTTCTCCAGACTGTTCTCCATAGACCAGCCCTCTTTCTTGTGTTTTTGTTTGTTTTGTTTTGTTTTGTTTTTGCCACCAGGGTTATTGCTGGGGCTGGGTGCCAGCACTATGAATCCACCACTTCTGGCAGCCTTTTTTTTTTTTTTTCATTTGATAGGGCAGAGAAAAATTGAGAGGGAAGGAGGAGATAGAGAGGGAGAGAGAAAGACACCTGCAGACCTGCTTCACTGCTCAAGAAACTTCCCCGCTGCAGGTGGTGGGGAGTGGGGGCTTGAACCTGGGTCCTTGTGCATAGTACTATGTGTGCTTAACCAGGTGTGCCACTGCCTGGCCCTGCCCCCTTTCTTTATTTGTTTCTTTCTTTAAACTATGTTTTTTTTATTTTCATGAGAGAAATACATAGAGAAAGATGGGGGGAGGAGAGAGGGAGAAAAAGAGAGAGAAGGAAAGAGAGAGAGAGGGAGAGAGAAGTATTGACTAGAACACTGATCAACTCTGGCATGTCGCAGTGCCAGGAATGAACCCGAGACCACAAGGCCTCAGGTATACTTTATCTCATGTGCCTTCTCACCAGCCACCCAATCTTTCTAATCCAGTCGCGTGCCACATAATGATGTTTCTGTGAACCACAGACCACATATATATACAACAGTGACCTAACAGGCTGTACATGACCTATGTCTCAGGTAGCTCTCAGCTGCCCAGTCTAGGTTTGTGTGTTGCATTCTGTGAACTTCACATCCCGCTGAAATAACCAGCTGACACATTTCTCAGAGCAACACCTGACTGGATACTATCTGACTTACAGACAGCAGTTGTTTAAACGTCACGAGTGTCATAGAAACACTTTCCACCAAGCTCCTCCCTGCCCCATCACTGGGGTTATCTCTGGCCTCTGTGTCAGCTCAGCCCAGCTCCCCCTCCCACTTCTTCCCAAACTTCATGTCCAATTCTCTTGCATCCATATGGTTTTAAATATTTTATGTTTTTTTTTTTAACACAGACACTGTTTATAAGACGTGTTGATTGCTAAACAATATGCATTGCTTACTTTTGCTTATTTTTAGCTCCCTGAAAACTGTGCTGTACTATTTATATTCTTCTGAAACTTGCTTCTTCTTCTTCTTCTTCTTCTTGTTTTTTTCCTTTTTCTTTCCCTTTCAGCTTGGTTTCCAAACCTCATCCATGTACCCATGCATAGCGATGGTTCATATTTTTCACTGGTGCATAAAATTACTTGGTGTGTATGTATCATAATTTATTTATCCTTCCTCCTCTTGATGGGATGTCGAGGCCTCCAACTCTGTTGAGACAGACAGCTCAGCACCCACCACTGTGTCTGCTGTGGGGCAGGCATGAGAGTTTCTGTGGAGTCACAGTGAGCACTGGCCAGTAGGTGTGGGGACGGTGCAGCTCTGTCAGTGAGAAGAAGTGGCTTTCCAGGGCGGCGCTGAGCGCTGAGCTGCCATGTCCCGTCCACCCACCTGTCCTCTCCCCCCCCACCCCCGTGACCTGTGAGCTCTGCCTATCTACCGCTTGATATTGTCAAGAGTCCTCACTTGGTGCCAATCTGGTGGGTGTACAATACTATCTAATTGTGGCCTTCATTTGCATTTCTCTGATTACTAATGAGCCTGGAATTTTTCATGTGTTTATATTTGTGTTTCCTTTGCTGTGAAAAGTCTGTTCATGCCTTTTGCCCATTTTTAAAATTGGCTTGTTTGTTTTTTCCCCTCTAGAACGATTTGAGAGATGTATGTACACACACGTATGTGAGAGCATGCTCCAGTCGAGATGCTGGTGCCATGCTGACTTGCCTGTTGCCAATATCAACTCCTGGGTGGCGCTTTCTTTATTTTATTTAAAAAAAAAAAACACCTTCCTTTTGCTGTCTTTTTATGCTCCCTGGGGTATGTGTAGGTTTGACTTGTGAACTCCCATGCTCCAAGTCTGAAAGAGAGTTACTTTTAATTTCTTGTATTCCATCTCTTATTTGTTTATTTATTTGCCTCCAGAGTTATTGTTGGGGCTCAGTGCTGGCACTATGAAACCACTGCACCTGGAAGCCACTTTTTCCTTTTTTTATTGGATAGGACAGAGAGAAATTGAGAGAGGAGGGGGAGACAGGAGAGGAAGTGAGAAAGAGAGACACTTGCAGAGCTGCTTTGCCACTTGTGAAGCATCCTCCCTGCAGTTGGGGAGCCGGGGCTTGAACCAGGGTCCTTGTGCAGGTCCTTGCACTTAGTACTCTGTGTGCATAACCAGGTGCACCACCACCTGGTCCCGAGTCACTTTTCTTTTTCTATTCACTTATTTATTTTCCCTTTTGTTGCTCTGGTTGTTTTGTAGTTGTTGTGGTTATTATTACTGTTGTTGTTGTTGATTTCATTGTTGTTGGATAGGACAGAGAGAAATGGAGAGAGGAGGGGAAGATAGAGAGGGGGAGAGAAAGATAGACACCTGCAGACCTGCTTCACCGCCTGTGAAGCAATTCCCCTGCTGGTGGGGAGCCAGGGGCTTGAACCAGGATCCTCACACGGGTCCTTGCACTTTGCACCATGTGTGCTCAACCCACTGCGCTACCGCCTGACTCCCTCACCTTTCTTTTCTAAGAAGGATAGTCACATTTTGTTCTTTTAAAAATATTTTATTTTAATGAGAGATATATGGGGGGAGAGAGAGAGCTCAGTTCTGGTTTATCGTGGTGGTGGAGACTGAACTTGAACTCAGAATCTCTAGCATGAAAATCTTTTTTTGCATAACCATTATGCTATCTCCCCAGCCCCGCAGTTTGCCCTTGGGAGTCTCCACAGTTGCCTCAGTTGCTCCATCCCCATCTGAAGATCCTCCTTCCTGCTTGGGAAATCCTCATTCTGAGAGATCCACAGAACTTGGAGATCTCACACTTGTGGCCTCCCTTAGCTCAAGGGGACTGTGCCTTGTTAACTCTGGGAGCAATTTGGGTCCTCTTTGTGCTTTGTCCTCCATGGTAGTTCAAAATCACCTTGTCAGGAGCCATAGGCAAGAAGGTGGGCATTTTTATCGGCAACTGCATTGACTCTCTGGATCAGTTTGGTAAGGATAGACATCTTCATATTCCAGGTCTTCTCCATTACAATCATGAGCATGGCATACCTTTCCGTGTATTTATGTCTTATTTAATTGATTTAAATTATGTTTTTTTCACATATATCATCTTTTATATTTATTTATAGTGATTTATTTTTGTTTGTTTTTGTAAGTAGCATGCACACCCATTTATAGCTAGCATATAGAAATATATTTGGTTGGGATAACAGCATAATGGTTATGCAGAAGATTTTCATGCCTGGGGCTTTGAGGTCCTGAAATCGATCCCCTGCACCACCAAAGGCCAGAGCTGAACAGTATATTTACCCAGAGGAACAAATAATAGGAAAGCTTTCGGTGGGATGGGATACAGAGCCCTGATGGTGAAAATTGTGTGGAATTGTACCCCTCTTACCCTATGGTCTTATGGATATTCTCATTTTACAAATAAAATTTAAAAGGCAAAAAATTATTATTTATTAGTTATTGGATAGATAGAGAGAAATCAAAAGGGAAGGGAGAGGTAGAGAGGGACAGATAAAGATAGACACCTGCAGCACTGCTTCATTGTGTGTGAAGCTTTCCTTTTGCAAGGAAAATTGGGGGCTTGAACCCAGATCCTTACACACTGTAACATGTGCACTAAACCAGGTGCATCACTATCTAGCTGCTGGTCTGTTTTTCTGTGTCTGTCTCTGTCTTTGTCTTTCTTATTAAAATAAAATGAATTAAAAAAGAAATATTCGAGCTCCCGGCTCCCCACCTGCAGGAGAGTCGCTTCACAGGCAGTGAAGCAGGTCTGCAGGTATCTATCTTTCTCTCCCCCTCTCTGTCTTCCCCTCCTCTCTCCATTTCTCTCTGTCCTATCCAACAACAATGACATCAATAACAACAATAATAACTACAACAATAAAACAACAAGGGCAACAAAAGGGAATAAATAAATAAATAGTAAAAAAAATTAAAAAGTAAAAAAAAAAGAACTGTGTGTGATTTTTATAAATTTATTACTGATCCTATGAGTCTCTATTTTTTTCTCCTCCTAAAGCCCTTAAAAAAACTGTATGCAACAGCAGTGCAATATAGAAGATTTTATTTGTTGATCAAGGAATAGAGGAGGGAGCTCACGCTTTAGTCATTCTGCTGGAACTAAGGAAGACAGGAAGTTCTTATGTACTAGGCTCTACTTAGAGTAGGCTCTGAGGAAGAGGCAGGGCCAGAGGGGGGAGGTCCCCAGCTCTCATGGCCCTAGTTGGGGGCTTTCCAAGAGTCGGGTTTCCTGGCCTAGCCCTCTCTTCTTCCTTATCTGGTCCTGGTCAGAGTTGCTACCGTCTGGGTTAGTGGGGCATTTATTATTGTGAATCTGGGCCTTGGTCTTTGTTCAGTTCTGGCTGCCATATTGTCTGTGCTGACCGACTATAGTTCCAGTTCCATCTGGTTCTTTCCCGCAAGATAAAGCATGCCAGGAACCAAGGGACAAGAGCTGTTTGCTGCAGTGTGTGCTGGTGACAAATCAAACACACATTCAGACAAGTTGTTGATTTTGTCACTGTTTCGAATACTTTACCTAAGAATTCTTTTAGGCTTCCCTTGAGTACAATCCTGCTATTACTAGCGTAGAAGCTTTACTTCTTTTATCGGGATACTTCTGCCCTTCATTCATTCTCCCGATCACTGTGTGGCACAGAGCCCAAGGACTGTAACAGTGGCATTCTGATTTGTCTCTTAATTTTCAAAGGGATGCTTCCAACATTCAAAAGAGGGATTTCAGATCTTCTGAAGATACTCTTTGTCAGATGAAGGAAGTTTGCTAAATCTGTGATAAGAGAGTAGGCTAACTGATTATATTAAAAAAAAACTGATGAGTGTTTAATTGCATTAGAAATATTACTTTGCATCTGTTGGGATGACTATTTTTTCCCCTATTAATCTGTTAATGGAATGAGGACCACTCTACCAGTAAACCATAGGGGGTCGGGTGGTAGCGCAGTGGGTTAAGCCCAGGAGGTGCAAAGTGCAAAGACCGGCGTAAGGATCCCGGTTCGAGCCCCCAGGTCCCCACTTGCAGTGGAGTCGCTTCACAGGCGGTGAAGCAGGTCTGCAGGTGTCTACCTTTCCCTCCCTCTCTCTGTCTTCCCTTCCTCTCTCCATTTCTCTCTGTCCGATCCAACAACAACAACAACATCAATAACAACAACAATAGTAACCACAGCAACTATAAAACAACCAGGGCAACAAAAGGGAAAAAATGGCCTCCAGGAGCAGTGGATTCATGGTGCAGACACCGAGCCCCAGCAATAACCCTGGAGGCAAAATACAAAAAACAAACAAACAAAAAACCCAGTAAAGCAGTCTTCTGTCTCCAGGATAAATTCAGCTGGGCCATTGTAGGTGATGATGGTGGTGATGGTAATAGCAGACATAATGATAATAATGATTTTGCTTTCGCTGCAGATTCTAATGTGTTCATGTTTTATTTAGGATTTTTGTATCTATATTGGCCTCTACATTTTCTTGTTTTTCCTATTCTTGCCTGACTTTGGTATCGAGTTTCTACCAGCCTCCTAGATTAAGTTAAGGATTTGTTCTCTCTTTTTCTTCCTCTGTTACGTAATTTATAGTTAGTACAAAGACAAAACCATTAAAGTTTTTTTTTTTTATTGTTGAGTCAACTTTTGTTAAATTGCATTTTCTAAGAATTTGTTCATTTCTGCATCCTTTTTCCCAGCACAGTGTTTTATGGTGTTCATAATATCTATTATTATTATTATTATTGCTGTCGGTCTGTACAGACTCTGCACGTTGTATGTCGTCGTGTCCTTTCTCCATCCTTCACATTGTTTACTTGCCCAGGGGCTTCTTTATCTTGATAAATCCTTCTAGATTAAAAAAAAAAAAGTCCTTTTTTCCTGTTATTCTGTTATATGCTCTTTTCAACTTTTTTATCTTATATATGGTTTCCACTTTGTTGATCGGTTCCTATATCTTTATTGATTTCTCCCTTCTCTCTCTTCGAGTGCAGTCTGTAACTGTACTGCCTGAAGTTGCATGCCCAGCCAAGCACATTTCTGGCTTCCTTTTAATCTAATGTAAACACGGAGAGCCCATAAGTTCATCTGTAAAGGTCTATAATTCCCTCACTGCATACATCGCGGTATGTGGCATTTTCATCATTGTTTAATTTTAAAATATTGTATCTGTATGACTTATTTTTTTTCCTTTGGCCCATGACATGAATTGTGAAATCCTCCGTACATGGACATTTGAAAAATTCCTCTTAGGGTCCGGGTGGTGGTGCACCTGGTTGAGTGCACATGTTACAGTGTGCAAAGACCCCAGTTCGAGCCCTGGGCCTCCATCTACATGTGGAAAGCTTCACGAGTGGTGAAGCAGGGCTGCAGGTGTCTCTCTGTCTCTCTGTCTCTCTGTCTCTCTCCTTCTCTATCTCCCCTGTCCTTTCAATTTCTGGCTTTCTCTATCCAGTAAGCAAATAAAGATAATACAAAAAAATTAAAAGAAAGAAAGAAACTCTGAAAAAAAGGTTAAGAGGTGGCAAAAATAACATTAAAGATCTAATAAAAATGTTTCTTTTCCTTTTTATTATCTTCTAACTGTTGTGGGTTTTTTATAGGCTTTCTTTTCTGTGATGCCAGCTCTTTAAAAATGTGTTAAAACTTTTTAAAAAATTTCTTTATTGGGAAATTAATGTTTTACATTAGACAGTAAATACAATAGTTTCTACATGCATTAACATTTCTCAGTTTTCCATATAACAATACAACCCCCACTAGGTCCTCTGTCTTCCTTCTTGGACCTGTATTCTCTGCCCCCACCCCCCACCCCAGAGTCTTGTACTTTGGTGCAATACTCCAAACCCAGTTCAGGTTTGACTTGTGTTTTCTCTTCTGATCTTGTTTTTCAACTTCTGCCTGAGAGTGAGATCATCCCATATTCATCCTTCTGTTTCTGACTTATTTCACTTAACATGATTTCTTCAAGCTCCATTCAGGATGGGCTGAAAACGGTGAAGTCACCATTTTAAATAGCTGAGTAGTATTCCATTGTGTAGATATACCACAACTTGCTCAGCCACTCATCTGTTGTTGGACACCTGGGTTGCTTCCATGTTTAGGCTATTACAAATTGTGCTGCTAAGAACATATGTGTGCACAGATCTTTTTGGATGGGTACCTCGGTTATAATATTGTCAGTGTCTGTTTATCTTTAGTGCCATTTTGACCAAACCTTTTATAGAGTTCCAGAGGTAAAGGTAGATAGATAGAGATAGAGATAGAGATAGAGATAGAGATAGAGATAGAGATAGAGATAGAGATATAGAGATAGAGGGAGAAGGAGAAAGAGAGAGAGGTGGGAGTGTAGAGGGAGATCTTGAAGTCCTGCTTAGTTTCTGGATTTTGATGATGCCAGGAACTGAACCTGAGGCCTCTGAGGCCTCTGGGGCCTCTGGGATTTCTGGGGTTTCTAGGGCTTCAGATATACAAGTCCAGTGCTTTTCATTTCTAAATGTTCATTTACTTCCACCTAGTCATGCTTAAAGTCCTTTATTACCTGCCCTTTTGATCACAATCTTCTTTCTTTACATATGTTATTTATACATTTGCCCCAGTCTGATTACCTCTGGGTGGTCTGTTTGGCTTGACATGAGTTGGCATTAGAGAAATTCTTGCCCAGGGTACATTTACCTCTGCTTTTTGGCTTCTGGGGTCACTGTCAGCTCTACTTTACTCACCAAGTGGGGAGCCTGACCTCCCTGCGCATGTGGTAGGTATGGGGTCCACTTGCCTAGACTGTCTTCTGCCCTGTGGAGATTACAGCTCCAATCTAGCCTCTTCCTCCTCTCCAATCACCCCCCGCCCGCAGGATTGTTTTCCCAAGAGTGTAGTCAAGGGGATTCTTCCTCCCCACCTAGAGCAAGACTGGTCACTTCTCACACAATCCACTCCTCCCAGTATCCTGGCCACTGGTGCTGTGAGTTCCCAGTGTTTACAGCCGTGTGATGGCTTCTCAGTCTGACTCTTAACTCACCCTCTTGCATGCACAGAACATGAGTTGGCATTGTCCTTGCCTGGACAGGAATAAAGGGTATGAAACTGCCACGGCAATCCTCCTGAGAGTGGGAGATGGGGCACAGGTGCTTAAGAACATCAGGCGTGGGTCAAGTGGTGATGCATCTGGTTAAGTGCACACATCACAGTGTACAAGGATCCCGGTTCAAGCCCCTGCTCCCCACCTTCAGGGGCAAAGTTTCACAAGCAATGAAGCAAGTCTGCAGGTGTCTCTCTGTCTCTTTCCTTCTCTCTCTCTCCCTCTCCTCTCAATTTCTTGCTGTCTCTCTCCAATAATAAATAAGCGAATAAATTATTTTAAAAATCTTAAAAAAAAAATAAAGAACATCAGGTGTGTCCAGTCACACCTCCCCAATAGACCACAATGCTCATCTTGGGTCTCATTTTTTTATATCTGAAACTCAAGGAGAGAATCTCAAATGCCGTCATTCTAGAGATGAAGGGGCCAGGTGATGGGTGCTTGGGGTAGAGTGCACATATCACAATGCCCGAGGACCTGGGTTCAAGTCCCCCATTCGCACCTGCAGGGTGAAGCAACCCTGCAGGTGTTTCTCTTCCTCTCTATCTCTCCTTTATTTCTGTTTCTATTCAACAAATAAATCACTAATTTGAGAGATTCTTCTTGTTTAGCCAATGCCTTATGCAGTGGACTCAGGAGGTGTGGTCTGAGTGTTGGCATCTCATGGGGGGCGAGGCTGAACTGTCACCTCCCTCTATGTTAGTGATGATGACAAGCACAGTGATGTCACCCATCCCTCACCTTACTGGCTGATGGTCCAGCCGTGGGCTCTAAACTCACATCCACTGTGAGTGAGCTCTGCTAACGCCTGTGACGTTCTTGGGAGGTGGATGTGCCTTCAGAAGATGCTGAGGCTCAGAGTGCTCCATGACTCGCCCCAGATCACAGCTGGTGACCTTAGATTTGGTATCAGAGGTGTTTGACTCCAGTGTCCCTGTCATTTCCTCCCTTGTCCTCCAAACACAGAGGAGCAAGATCCCTGGGGCCATCCAGGAGAAGGCAGCATCCCCGGGCACTCTTCCTTGGATCCACAGTTCCCTTTGGTTCTCTGCCTAGTTAAGCTCTGGGGTCTCTGTGAGTCGGCCCTTGGTGCAGGGAGTGGATGGGGACACCCTGTGGACTCCTCACCCAGGAGCTATGCATGCTCCCCCCTGCTGTGGGCCTTGGTGCTGTTATTCTGCTGTGCCAGGTGTGCAATCCTGTGGCCCCATTTTGCTCAGAGGGCCCCCGTGCCGCACCTGCAGCAGACTTCTGGCAGGCATTACCTGCTTCCCAACTGCTGAGTCAGTCAGGATGCTCTCTGCTCTCCATCCCCCCACTCCCCCACTCCAAGTCACTCGCCTCCTATTCCCAGCCATGGGACAGGTCTGTCACCTGTGTCCACTTGGGCTCCCAATGCTTGACCAAGGACTGGCAACACGGGTGCCTTTAGAGGGAGCCCAGGACTCTGCACAGCTTGTGTGCTGACGAGAAGACATCCTCCCTGGGGCCTGGGGACACAACAGGTCTGAACAGTGACTCAGCACTGGTGTTGCTGACCTTGAGGATGATGGTGGCACTTTCCGAGCGTGGACTCCTGCCGTGTCGTGGGTAGGTCAGCACCTGTGGACACTTCAATGCTGTGGACAGTTCTGCCACCTAAACTCAGAGGGCAAAAGCCTGGAGGCCTGCTGGGGCTTGCAGAAGGTTCAGGAGGGGGGGACTGCATAGGGGGTGCTGGCTGGCTTCTTTCAGGAATGACCTAGCCACTTCAGACTGCCCTGTAATACAAAGGGATCAGCCCTGTGGGTGGGGACACAGGAAGGCATGAGCTCTGACCTCAATTACATGTGAACCTTGAACTCAGAGCCCCTGGACAGTCCACTTTGTCCTTCTCCAGAACTTTCCCTTTTCACTTTATTCTAGAAAGTCGTCCCCTTCCTGGAGTTCCCTCCCTGACCACCCTCCCACCACCATCATCCCTTGTGGGAGCCTGTTTCCAACTTTCTACTTCCCAGTCCATCCCTGGACTTGCTGCTTCCTGGTGATTCTGCCCCCTTCACTGCTACTTCTGTCAGTCTGCGGTTGAGGGTTGAGCTAGCATGCCCTGCCCTGGAGGGAGTCCAGAGCTCTGGAATTCTTTGCCTTGTTGGGGTGTGCAGGGCCCGACCCTGACCCTGTATGGGAACTGAGCTAATGGGGAGGATAGGGGGCAGGAGCAGAGGGCATGGGGTTTCAGGCTGTCGTGGTCATGGACCAGATCTAGGGAACCCACTTACATCATGGGCACTCTGGGAGGAGTGGGGTGAGAGAACTGGCTTTCTGGTGCCCCTAGAGACACGTGGGGCTCTGTCTCCATAAGACGCTGGCTCTGAGCAGTGAAGGAGATGCCTGCTCTCTCTCCCCACCCCCTTTGCCAGCAGGGTAATTGCTTGGTGCTGGCAGTACAAATCCACTGCTCCAGGGAGCTGTTTTTTCCTTTAATTTTTTTTGTTTTCTAATTAGATAGGACAGAGAGAAATTGAGAGAGGATGAGGAGATAGAGAGAAAGAGAGGGGGACCAGGCAATGATGCACCTGGTTAAATATTTACCTTACAGTGCACAAGGACTCAGGTTCAAGCCCATGGTCCCCGCCTGCAGGGGGAAAGCTTCACGATTGTGAAGCAGGGCTGCAGGGCTGTCTCTCTCCTTCTGTCTTCTTCTCCCCTCTTAGTTTCTCTCTATCTCTATATAATAAGAAATAAAATATTGGGAGTTCGGCAGTAGCACAATGGGTTAAGCGCACATGGCACAGAGCACAAGGACCAGCGTAAGGATCCCGGTTCAAGCCCCCAGCTCCCCACCTGCAGGGGAGAGTCATTTCACAGGCAGTGAAGCAGGTCTGCAGGTGTCTGTCTTTCTCTCCCCCTCGCTGTCTTCCCCTCCTCTCTCCATTTCTCTCTGTCCTATCCAACAATGACATCAATAACAACAACAATAGCTACAACAATAAAACAACAAGGGCAACAAAAAGGGAATAATAAATAAATATTAAAAAATAAAATGTTTAAAGAGACAGACAGACCTGCAGACCTGCTTCATCACTCGTGAAGCACCACTCGTGAAGTGCCCCCCTGCAGATGGGGAGCCGAGGGCTTGAATCCCAGTCCTTGTGCTTGGTAATATGTGCATTTAACTGAGTGCACCACCACCCAGCCCTCCTCACCCCATCTCTCAATCAAATGGATGGGTGCCCTCATACAGGGCTGGGGCACACCACCATCCCGAGCACGATGCACGGAGGCCCAGGCACAGGACACAGGAAGGATGTGTCTCCGTTCCACACAGACCTGCCTCCTGCCCCCACTCTGGTCTGGCTGGCGCTAAGTGAGATGTTGAAAAGCTTCAGTTACATGCATGAGAGGCCACAGCCCAGCGGCTGTGCCCAAGGGCAGCCTCCTTGATGCTCCTGCCAAGGAGGGAGTGTCAGCTAACAGTCCTGCCCTTGGGCCTCAGTCCCAGATGCCATTTCCTCCTCTGCTCCAGCGGGTGCCGGAGCAACCTCGTCTGGGCAGGAGCCCCTAGAGTTTGGGGACAGGTGATTTATAGGAATGGCTGTGTGTTGACAGTGTGAAAATCATCAGGGACCATGGTGTCACCTTTGATCCCATGAGACCCTCTGTTCCACTAGGGGCAGGGGCATCAGATCCAGGAGTGGAGGCTGACTGTCATGGATAACACCTGTCACTCAAGATCCATTCACAGGGGTCCTACTAATGTGCTAATTATGGGGACACAATAGAGGGGGCAGAGGCAGATAGGTGTCACTTCTGCCCTGTCCAGGCTGGGGGACAGTGGAGGGGGGGGGCAGTGATCTCACAACGTGGAGGAAGCAGGAGTGGGAGCTGAGTGTCTGGGTGGGCAGGGGCCATTTCCTGTGCTTACTTCTTTGTTCACAGCTGTCCTAGGACAGTCTGTGTGGGGTAGTCTGGGGCATGGTGAGTAGAGAGGGAATTGCTTGGAGCTTGAGCCATGGGCAAGAGGTAGAGTGACTTGGTGGGACCCCTTGGGCCAGCTATGCCCAGAAGGCAGCCTAGCACTGGCAGAGTGTTGAGGGGCCGTGACACAGGAGGAGGGGAGTGGGTGTCAGGACATTGTCTTTGAGCAACCTTGGGTATTTATTAGTGCCATTTTCTCTCATCCTTCTCCTCTTCCTCCTCCCCTCCTGCTTCTCCTCTTTCTCTTCCTCCTCCTTCTTACAATCTGAATTATCCCTGGAGCTCAGTGCTTACACTTCAAATCCACCACTCCCAGTAGTTATGTCTTTTCTTTCTGTTTTATTTGATGGGACAGAGAAAAATGAGAAAGGATGGGGAGATAGAGAGGAAAAGAGAAAGATAGACACATGCAGACCTGCTTCACTGTTCACGAAACATCCCCCTTACAGGTGGGAAACAAGGGCTTGAACCTGGGTCCTTGCACAAGGTATTGTGTACGCTCAGCAGCCCACCCCTCCCCCAATTAATGCTATTCTCTATGCTCCCCTATACCTCCATAGCTACTTCCCAAACTGAATGAGGGGCAGAAGTGGAGTCTCCAAGGTTTCCCTGTTTGGACTTTTGTCTCCATTTCAGAAAACTCTTTGCAACCAAAACAAACAAACAAACAAACACCACTGACAATATTAAGAGGCCTGGTAGATCCATTATCGTGAACACATTATCATGAATGTCATTGACATAGGTGGACTGTCCCATGGGGACTGTCGCCCACACAGCCACCCAGACGGTCCTGGACGCTCAGTGGCCTTGCACTGTTGAGTGGGCATCGAGTTCCTTGCCTTGTACCAATTCCCCCGTTGGAGCCCAGGCAGGATAGCCAGCCCAGGTGGGGTACCTGTCCAGAGCCTTCCAGCTGTACTATATTTCCAACCTCAGAGGTGGGGGAGAGGATCCTACCATGGTCTCTACCTGGAATGTGCCCAGAAGTGCCAGACCTACTAAGTTTTTATTGCCTTTTTCTGTCTTTGATAAGCTGAGTGAGGGACTGCTGTGTTTGCCACTAGCTAGCTGTGTTCAGTTAAGACCTTCTGAGGGCCTGACCCCGGCAGGTGTCACATGTTCAACAGCAGTTTTCTCGACACTCCCTGAGAGGTACCTGCCGGAAGGCAGCCTTATAACCCCCCCTCAGAGAAGCCAGGTGGCACTGAGTGCAGCAGCCTGGGGTGGGGAGTGCAGAGCACGACCTTTCAGGTAGGGACCGGAGCCAGGTGGAGAATGAGGCCAGGGCTGCACTGATATTAGACAATGTCTGCATCTGCCCTAGAGTCAGAGCGAGGGCAGATTCGGAGAGGAGGAGGCAGTTTGGCAAGACTAGAGAGGCAGGTGTTCAGTGGGGTGGAGGATGCGGGGACGTGGAGGTAAAGTTGGCATTCAGCCCAGGAGAGCAAGAGTGAGGCCTGGCCTGGGCCGGCCCTGGTTCCGCATGGAGCCTCTCAGCCAGGGTGGGCTGGTCACTGTGGCCCAGGCTAGACTCCATGCAGTGAAGTCCCTGCAAGTATTATGACGCACTTGCTGTGTTCAGGCTGTGTCATGCCTGCTTGGGCTTCTGTCACACTTCCCGGTGTGTTGGGAGCATTGCTGCCATTTTATAGAGGAGGAAGCTGAGTAAGTGGTTTAGCCCAGCCTGCTAAACCCTTACCTCTGAACCCAGCCTTTCATACTCTCTGGGCTTCTAGGATGAGTGGACCTCCTCCTTCAGAGACACCCCAATCCATCACAGCTTTACCTGCCTCTGGGACATCTGCATTTGTTCTGGCTGGGCATCCCCCCACCCAGCAGCTACCCCTCAGACCTCATCAGCCCTGGGCAGGGGAAGACACTCAGAGGCTCTGTACTTCATGAGGGAGCTTCCAGCTCCTACATCCCATCCTTGGGCCTGTGCCCCCAGCCTCAACCTCAGGACATAGAATCCCTCAATTGAGTCATTCTTCTGTCATTCCCCCCCCCCCCCGCAGAATGTGCCCATTTTAATAATTACAGCATTTGTAATCCACTTAGAAAACATGGTATTTTTTGACACGAACACTTAAGAAACAATCCGTTCCACACCCATCTATCCAAATGGCTCCGATTTTGAATAATTCTTTTGAAACAGAGTCTAAATATATACAAATAGACGTTTCTGAAATGTCATGTATTATGAATACATTTGCATGGGAAGCAGCTCCTAAGGCATTGGGGGGGGCTGGGCTGCTTCTGAGGGTGCAGGTGGGCCAGGCAGCAAGGGGGTGACCCAGTGCCCCAAACTTTAGAACTTGAGCTGTGTGGTCAGAAGGAGGACCCTGAGCTGGGGGGTGGGAAGGGTCTGGCCTCACTTGCCTGCTGGAAGATCCTATGTGAGTCACTGCCTTGCTTTGGGTGAAGGGGTCTCTGGAACAAGGGAGTGACTGGGCTCCAAAGAAGGAAGCCCATGGCTGCTGTTGCCCTGACCCCCTCACTCTCCTGTTCATCACACCCATGTGACCGGCTTCCTTGTGCTCTCCAGCACCCCCTAGCTGTAGAAGATAGAGCCCTAGGTCCGCTTGCACTCTTCCATACCTCTCCAGGGGCTCACATGTGTGCAGGCCAGTGTCAGTGCCCACTGCCTACTCTGCACCAGACCTTCCCCTCTCCCCAGTCTTGGCTGCCCCCCAACCCCCAAGTCTCAGCTTCAGACCCCAGTGAGGGGTTGGATCTTCCAGGTCATATTTGTCCATCTCTCCTCATCTCTGATGCCCACCTGGGGTGTCTCAGCTCCTCAGTGTGGCTTTACCCCTCTGTGGGTTCTGGGATCATCTCCTGTGTGTACTCAGCCTACACCCCAGATAACACACCTCCTCCGGCCCTGACTCACTGTGATCTGAGCTCACCTGATACCCTCATGTTAGTGGGAGACAGCCCTGTGGGTGGCAGCCCATTTTCTGTACTTCCTCTCGTGGACAAGAGCAGGGACAGGCAGGTCCTTCCTGGGAGCCCTTCTCCCCACCTGACAGCAAGAGTGGCTGGCTTCTGCCTCCTCGTGGCTCCCTGGTTTCCACTGAATCTGCTGAATCCAGAGCAGCTGGTGGACCAGCAGCGCCTCCTACAACAGTCCTGATGGGAAGGAGACCTGGAGCTTCAGAGGGACGGATGGGACTGGAGGACCCTGAGATGGCTCAGCCTGCAGGCAGGGGCCACCTGGTCAGGGATAATGCCAGTGTGCTGGGTTTTGCAGAGGGAGCAGTTCTCAGCGCGAAGACCTCCGGACAGTGCAGGAGTGACCTTGTACTGGCAAGGTGGGGTCTGGAGAGCAGCAACTCCCTTTCCTAAACCACAGCTCAGACACCCACTGAGGGAATGCAGGTTGGAGAGCAGGCCAGGCCTGAAGAGGCCAGAGCTTTTTTGCAGTGGAGGGGTGTTGGCATTCCTAGTTATTCTTCCCTGCAGGTGTATGGATCCAACAATCAAGGCATCAGGCACCTCTGGCCCACCTGGTGATGCTAATTGGGCCCCAATCAGGGCATAATTCAGATTAATTGACTCCCCACGGTTATCTCCCCCTTCAGTCACCTTCAGTGTGGTGCTGTCATTTAAGAGTAGTCAGGAGGGTGGGGAGGGAGAGTGAGAGCTGAAGGCCAAAAGCGGAACTGCACAGACCAAGGGGAGTGAGACCTGGGCCGGACGGGAGACCTCTGCTGGGTGTGGGGTCAGGACCAAGATTGGCATCTGAGTTGGGGGCTCCCTCTGAGCAACACTCCTGTAATGGGCAGCGAGCTACCTTTAGCTCTGTCCAAACCCCCTGTCTGAACCCAACCTTGCAGGTAGAGGCCAGGCGGTGATGCACCTGGTTAAGCGCGCACATTACTCTCCACAGGCCCCCTGCCACACTTGCAGCGCTTGTAAATGGTCCCAGATGTCCCCTATGGACTTTGTACCTGTGTCCCCATCTCTGGAAAGACCTGTCTCTGAAGTATTCTCTCTCTCTCTCTGACAACTTGGACAATTTTTCTGGAGTCTCTCCCCAGGCCTCCACTTCTGAGTCAGACAGAGACCTGAGGTGCCCCAGAGACACGGGGCAGGGATTCACCAATCACTGGAGACCTCAAGGTCCTGGACAGCTCCCTTCCCTAGTCCCAAGCTTGGGTGAAACCACAGCCCCATGTGGGATGTGATAGTGAGACCTAACATTACTCTCTCTCTGACTCACTGACGTGTGGACCCTACCCAACTTACAGGCTCCTCATTAAGTCATGTCTATTCCCAGGGAGCTGGGGTTTACCCTCAGCATCCGGGCAGCCAGGGATGTAGGGCACACCTGGTGTAGGTGGGGAAAAGCAGATCTACTTTTTTTGGGGGGGTATTGAGGTCTGGGGGTGGGTAAAGCCTCAGTAGGCTGACGCATGTGTTCTTTGTCAGGAAGGTCTGTGGCATGTCTTCACTCAGCAGGGTCAGCAGAGGTGGACTGGACATGAGTTTGTTGGTCTGTCTTTGCTGCCAGCACCATGGGCTGGGCGGCCCACACTGTAAACAGTCATTCTGTTACTGCTGAGGCCAGAAGCCCCAGGTCAAGCCTTCAGCCCAGTTTGCTGCTGTGATGCCCTGAGGGGTGACCTATTCCAGGCTCCACTCTGGCTGTAGAGGGCTGTGCTGTTCACAGGTGTTCTCCTTGTACTCCCAGTTCTCATATCTCTTCTAAGGACACTTGAAGGATAGGGTCATGACCCACACTACTCACCTTAGTTTATTTTTAAGATTTTTTAAAAACTATTTTATGAGAGCCAGACAGTGGCACACCTGGTTGAGCACACAAGGACCCGAGTTCAAGTCCCCAGTCCCCACCTACAGAGAGAAAGCTTTGTGAGTGGTGAAGTAGTGCTGCAGGTGTCTTTCTCTCTGTCCCTAGCTCCCTCTTCCTTCTTGATGCCTGGCAGTCTCTATCCAGTAAGTAAATAAAGATAATTTTAAAAATTAATAAAACTTCATTTAATTTGATAAGGCAGACAGAAATTGAGAGGGAAGGAGCAAAGAGAAGGAGAGAGAGAGAGAGAGAGAGAGAGAGAGAAAGAGATACCTATAGCACTGCTTAAGTACAGCCTTCCCTCATGCAGGTCAGAACCTGGGGTTTGAACCCAGATCCTTGCACATCATAACATGTACATTTAACCAGGTGCACCACCACCAGGTCCCAAATAACCTTATTTTAGTTGGATCCCTTTATGAAAGGCCCTGTCTCCAGATAAAGCTATATTCAGACTTTTTCAGGATTAGAACTTGAACATATTGGGCAGCATAATGCCACCTCTAATACCAGCTGACCTCAAAGGGCATGGGGGGAGCCCTCTCTCCCTTGGGTCAGACCAGTGGTTCAGGACATGTGCTCTGAGAGCTTGAGATGGATCAAAGTGCCTTCCAAGAGCAGAGAACGGGGAGTTGTGGCAGAAGGCGGATGGGGGAGGGCTTTCTAAGGCTCTGATCCCTTGCCCAGGGGCTCCCATCCAGCTATGGGTCCCCTCCTGTCTTTATAAACGGCCTGAGCTCCCTGAAACTGAGTGTGTGTGCTCCAGAGCCCCTCCTGGACTCCCCAGGGCCCTCCCCACAACCACCACCACCATCAGAAGCAGCGATATTTAACTGGGATGTACTCATCACACCTCCTTAGAGAAGCTTAGAGCTTCCAGAAGGTCACCCATGTGGTCAATACATTTTTATCAGGGGAGCTGAAAGGTCAACTCATCAGTAAAAGCTGCCCAGGGGAGGTTGCCTGTCCTCCCCTTCCCACCCCAGAGTTCCTGGAGGGGCTTCATCTCCCTCGGAGCATTTGGAGCAAGTGCATCCTTCCAGCTGACTGACCCCCTATAGTTGCTGGGGCAGAGCTAAAAGGACACCCCAAGCGAGTGCAACCCCAACCCTCTCACTGGGGTCAGGACTGCTTGTGTTGGGGTTTAAGCAGCGGTGGCTGGTGGGTTCTGCCTGGCATGAGAGGGGACCTGGGCTGGGCTGCACTAGGCCTCATCAAAGGCTTGCCTCCACCCCTGCCATATGTCCCGGCTTGAGCATCTGGCAGCCCCTGGGCCCTGCTTGCCAGCCCCCAACCTCTTCTTCCCCTTGAAGTCAGCTCAGAGGCCCCTGGGCCATTTGCTGGGGAACTAGACAGGAAGGACGAAGGGGCTGCTTGGTGGTGCAGCTTGGGAGAAGGCTGGGAAGGTTGCTTCTCCAGGGGGCTCATCCTCCACTCAGTGCTCCTGTGTGGCTTCCACCTTCCTCGTGTTTCATTTGAGGGTGGGGGAAATATAGGCAAATATGGATGAGGGGGCTCATCTGGACAGTGCCTCTGTGACTCTTTTTTTTTAATTTTTATTTATAAAAAGGAAATACTGACAAAAAACATAGGAATAAGGGGAGTACAACTCCACACAATTCCCACCACCACCAGAACTCCATATCCTATCCCCTCCTCTGATAGCTTCCCTATTCTTTATCCTTCTGGGAGTATGGACCCAGGATCACTATGGGGTACCGAAAGTGGAAGGTCTGGCTTCTGTAACTGCTCCCCTGCTGAACATGGGAGTTGACATACTCCCAGCCTGTCTCTCTCTTTCCATAGTGGGATGGGGTTCTGTGGAAGCGGGGTTCCAGGACATGTTCGTGGGCTATCTGTCCAGGGAAGTCTGGTTGGCATCATGTTTACATCTGGAACCTGGTGGCTGAAAAAAGAGTTAACATATAAAGCCAAATAAATTGTTGACTAACCATGAACCTCAAGGCTGGAATAGTGCAAATGAAGAGTTGGGGGTTCTTCATTTTGTATTTAGTTAGTGGGCCTATTTTAGTTATATTCCAAAGAGCCCATGACTATACTAGTTTTTTTTTTTTTTCCTGAGCCTGACATCTGATATGCAGGTGGATCTAAGTTATTGTCTGGGGAGATGATGTCCTGGCTGGAAAAAGGACCAGAAAGCTGGATCAGGGAAGAGAGAAGCTCCAAAATATGGAAAGGTGTATAAATACTGTTGACTGTAAACCCCATCAATTTGATCTGCTCTGGGGCCCTATTCAGCTTAGGAGCCTATGTGACCTCTGTATCCCTGTAGATCTGAGCTCACATTCTGTGGTCATGAGTAGGAACGTTCCAAGCTGCCCCAATATCAGGAGCCATCTTCCTCAGATGTAGCATAGAGTATGTTGTCCAGCCTCCCTTTGGAGGATGGAACGTTCTCTACTGTTGTTGATCCACGTTGAGAAAAGGTCCTCTGGGGGCCCACAAAGGGGTCTATTATGTTGTTCCTGATAGACATGGCCAGTAACAATGGTGAGAGGGATTTATTCGAGGTCTAGGTCCATGTCTGTTTGGGAATCTCAGGACTCCCTGACTAGGGCCCCACCTGATGGGGTGGCGTGACAGCGACTAAAGAGTCATGCTTAAAAGTATGCCAGTCTCTTGCCCTTATTCAGCTTTTGCAGTCCTTGCTTTGATAAGGTTAGCTTTGGAGTGAGTGAGGGACATGTAATAGGAAGTAGGTGAGGAGGGTATCTAAGTCTAAGTAGACACTAAGTAGATTAGGAACTTTATGGTGTCTTTTTAGGTCTTTCTTGCTGCATATACTGACTCACTGCAGACTATTGTGCACTTTTGCTTTCAGATGTATCTTTTACCCTACTTTATGGATACATGTGAACATATGCCCTATCTCATGGGACCTGGTCTGTATCTAGGATTTGGGACTTTGTTAGGAAGTGAACCACCTGGAATGGAATTAGAGAATCCTATGAAAGGAAAGGTCTCACCTGAGTAATGAGGCTGAAGGGTTGACAATCCACACCTGACGTCTCTGGACACAGTCTGAAGTGACGCATGAAGTTGATGCTTCTGACTCTTAACCCGAGGCCAACCTCAGCATCCTGACAGGTTGATCTAGGCCCAGGTGGCTGGGGCTGCAACCCTGCTCTCCTGTGAGTGGTAGAGCCATGGCAGGGATGCAGAGTGACACCCAGGAGGCCACTGACACGCTCCAGGAGGTCACACTTGGGCAGTGAGGTAAGGGCAGGCTCAAAAGCTTACCTGCCTGATCTCCACTACTGTGCTACACCCCCTAGGTACCCAGGGATATGCTCAGAAGGTTCATCAATCTTTGTTTAGGGACCGTGTGTGTGTGTGTGTGTGTGTGTGTGTGTGTGTGTGCGCGCGCGCAGTGATTGTGAGAACACTTCTGGGCACATCTGGCCCTGAGAGCTTGGAGTGCTGAAATGCAGACTCTGCTACTGGGTACTAGGCTCAAATCCTGGATCTGTAGTCATAGACTGGTAGCTTTGGGGACACCCCTTCATCTCCTCTGCAGACCCAGTATTGAAAGGACCCACCTCTTGGTGGCAAAAAAATGTGGCTGTCCAGACTGTTAGGATAGAAGTTGGTGGGGGCTTGCACCAGGCAGGCTCCAGCACAGAGCCCTGCCACTCTCCTTGGTCCTAAAGTGCTGTTGGCTCGGAAGCCTCTCCCACCTGACCCCTAGTCTTCTCACACACGGTAGCCTGTATACAGTTTCCAACTGTATACCCATCCTAGCTGTGCGCTTGCTCTGTGAGGGCTGTGTTTGATTCAGTCTGCATTTCCTGGGCCCCTCCCACACACAGCTGGAAGGTGACAACAGCCTTGTAGGGGGAAAACAAGAAAGACGCAAAGATACGGCATCTGTGAAACCCTTGGCAGAGGGCCTTTCCTCAGCCTTTCTCTGAGCCTGCATTAAAAAACAGGGTGACACTCACCCGCTCAGGCTGGTGTGTGAAAGTCCTTCAAGCAGGAGTCACTTGGGGGCATTCTGAGCTTGAAGGGACTGAGGGTTGGTCACCCACCCAGTGTCCATGAATCCAGATACACCCCTCAAACTCTGGTGGATCCCAGCCCCCTGAAATCCATGTGTAGCCCCATTTTCTTCATGGTTGCTCTGCCTTCTCCTCGATCGACAATCGCTTTGTTTCCCCAAGGCGGAGCTGTGGTGCTCCACTCCCAACTCTCACTCTAACGACCTTGAGAAAGTGGATGAATGAGTGGATGGATGGATGGATGGGTGGGTGGGTGGATTGACTGGCTAGATGGGTAGATGGATAAGTTAAAATCCCCAGCATTCATATAACTAGATGACAGGCCGGGGGAGGGGGGAGGCACCCCTGGACTCTTCTACTCACTCCCCTTGCACCACCAGTACCACTGGTTCTGTGATCCTAGTATTTTTGTTAGTGATTTAATAATGATCAACAAGATTGTCCAGTAACACATTTCCTATCATCAGAACTTCATATCCCATCCTGTCCATTGAAAGCTTCCCTATTGTTTATTCCTCTGTGAGTAGGGACCAAAATTCTTTTTTTTTTAAATTTATTTTCCCTTTTGTTGCCCTTGTTTTTTTTTTATTGTTGTTGTAGTTATTACTGTTGTTGTTATTGATATCAGTGTAAGGATCCCAGTTCGAGCCCTCACAAGTGGTGAAGCAGGTCTGCAAGTGTCTATCTTTCTCTCCCCTTCTCTGTCTTTCCCTCCTCTCTTTCCACTTCTCTCTGTCCTATCTAACAACGACGACATAAAAATTTTTTAAAATTTCTTTATTGGGGAATTAATGTTTTACATTAGACAGTAAATACAATAGTTTGTACATGCATAACATTTCTCAGTTTTCCATATAACAATACAACCCCCACTAGGTCCTCTGTCATCCTTTCCGGACCTGTATTCTCCACCCCCCCCAACCCACCCCAGAGTCTTTTACTTTGGTGCGATACGCCAATTCCAGTTCAGGTTCTACTTGTGTTTTCTCTTCTGATCTTGTTTTTCAACTTCTGCCTGAGAGTGAGATCATCCCCTATTCATCCTTCTGTTTCTGACTTATTTCACTCAACATGATTTTTTCAAGCTTTTCATGGGCCAGTCTTCTCCTGATAAATCTCCCTATCTCTTCTCGCTCTAGCCATCTTTTCATTTGCTTCTTGAATGGCCTCTCCACTGTAGCTCTTAAAAACATTGCTTCCCTCCCTCACGTTCCACAGACCTGACCCTCCACACTCTTTCCTCTTTCTGATGCCCAGCCCCACTCAGGGACTCCACAGATTACGTTAGGCTCCTTCACCTGATTCCCCCCTTGCTTCGTCTCCTCATACTATCCCTCATCAACTAGATAACCCATCGCTTTTTTTTTTTTTTTTTTTACAAAGCCTCTCAACCCCTCCCTGAGGAATCCCCCAGCATAGATCTGTGTGTCATGATTTCTTTGATGGCAGGACCCAGAATTTGTTAAATTAATAATAACCACCAGGATGTGCAGAGATAATGAGAACATCTGTTGAGGTCTACATGTCTGGTGTCTCCCAGACCCTGCATACCTATGCATCATCCTGATTACATCATTCAGAGGTGCCCCTAGAGTCTGTGGCATCACGCTTTGCTTACAGAAGTATCCAGGGACCCAAGAAGGACAGCGACTAAGATCTCCCAGCTAGAGAGAGCCACACCAGAATCTCACCCAGGCCTGCTGCCTCTGGGCTGAGGCAACTTTAGTGACTCTCCTACCTCCTTCACTTTGGGTCTGACCCCAGGGCCAGCCCAGGGCAAGTACTCCATGAACACACATGCTGGCACAAGGGATAGGTACTGTCTGGGCCCTGTCTAGGTGGGTACAGCCTACTACGTGCTCATCCTCTCTCTCTCTCCCTCCCTCCCTCCCTCCCCCCTCTTTCTTTCCCTTCCTCCCTCTCTCTCCCTCCCTCCCTCCCCCCTCTCTCTTTCTCTCCCTCCCTCCCTCCCTTCCCCTTTCTCCCTCCCTCCCTCTCTCTCTCTTTCTCTCCCTCCCTTCCCCTCTCTTTCTCCCTCCCTCTGTCTCTCTTTCTCTCCCTCCCTCTCTCTCCCTCCCTCTCCCTCTCTCTCTCCCTCCCTCTCTCCCCCTCTCTTTCTCTCCCTCCCTCCCTTTCTTTCCCTCCCTCCCCCTCTCTTTCTCTCCCTCCCTCTCTTTCTCCCTTACTCCCTCCCTCCCTCCCTCTCTCCCTTACTCCCTCCCTCCCTCCCTCCCTCTCTCCCTCTCTCTCCCTTCCTCCCTTTCTCTCCCTCTCTCTCTCCCTCCCTCCCTCTCTCTCCCTCTCCCTCTCCCTCTCTCTCCCTCTCCCTTTCTTCTCTCTCTCTCTCCCTCTCCCTCTTTCTCTCTCTCCCAGCTCCAGAGACGCAAGATCAAGTGCTACTTCTTGTCAGCTGGAATCACCATCCTGATAGTCATTATTCTCATCATTGCCACATCTATTCGAAAATGATGCCAGCTATGTAAGTACCCCTCCACCCCTCCTCCATTCACCTTTATCATTCATCTGTTCATTCATTCTCTCTTCATCACTCATGTGCTCAGTCCATCACCCCGCAATCATCCATCCATTCATTAGTCCATCTATCTATACATGCATAGACATAATGTATAAACACATCGATTTGTTATCTAACTCACTGAATATAGAGGTGATGGATAAAGTCAGTCTTTGCCCATCCATCTACCTGTTGTCTTTCTGTCCATCTAGTCACCAATTTATACAGCATCCATCCATCCATCCACCCACTCATCCATCTATCCACCCATCCATCCATTTGTCCATCCCTCTATCCACCCTCCACCCATCCTTTCACCTGCCCCAGTCTGTCAGGCAGGAACTGGGCTCTGGTGACCCTGTTGTCCTGGAACTCAGAGCCATGGGAACATGCCACTGTGAGTCTCTCCTCAGTAAACACTGACTGCCCGAGAGTCAAGACTGTCAGTTCTCTTGGGACATGAGTAAGCAGTGTTTGCTGGGTTGTTCAGTGGGTCCATCAGTGCTGGGCAGAGAGGCCCCAGTGGAGGAATTCATATGACACCCTCACCAGCTCCCACCAGTGGGGAAGGATGGACTTTGAGATGTGTTTGGTCTGGGGTTCTGGGCAGGAGCTGAAGTGTGTGTGTGTGCGTGTGCGTGTGCATGTGTGTGTGTGTGTTAAAGGAGGGAGGCCTGGGAAGCACCAGGCTTAGTGCGCTAAGCAGGTGTCTCTGGAGGTCTGTGTGCTGTGCTCCAAATCATCTCAAACTCAGCCCTGAGCCCCACAGTGGGCACTCAGTATGTCAAGTTTCCTGAATCTGGAAGTGGTTTAACTCCTGAGGGTGCAGATGTTGGCAGGCTGTGTTTGTCTGTTTGTCTGTCTGTCTGTCTGTCTATCTATCTATTTTGTCTCCAGGGTTATTGCTGGGGTTTGGTGCCGGCACTGCTCTTGAACACCGTTTTTTTCATTTTTACTGGGAAGACAGAAATGGAGAGAGGAGGGGACACAGAGAGAGGGAGAGAAAGACAGACACCTGCTGACCTGCTTCATGGCTCTTGAAGTGCTCCTGTAGCTGAGGAGCTGGGATTCGAACCTGGGTCCTTGCTCTTGGTAATATGTGCGCTTAACCGGGTGCGCCACCACCCGGCCCCAAACAGGCTGTACTCTCTGAGTGTCCGACTGGGGCCAGAGGAGAAGCGAGGAGCTCCCAGAGGCTCAGGCAGATGCTGCACCTGATGGTATTTGCTCGATCAGGACGCCCTCCTGAGCAGGGATTCAGGGAACAAGGAGCAGGGGACCCTCTCAGAGGCCGACTTCCAGCCCAGGGGCACACACAGGAGCATCTGTGCTTAAGAGGACTCTCTGGCTTCAAGGAGAGAGGGGGTGGCGGGGAGCCTGAGAACTGGAGCCTCTATGTTCCAGGAGAAATATGGAAACGGAGGAGAGGGGAAGCCAAGGCCTCAGATGCCCGCTAGAGGTCCTGTCTCAGGTAGAGTTTAGTGGCTTTGCCCAGGTGGCATCCCTGTGCAGGACTGACCACTGCTCTGTCAAGCTCCTAAAGCATTCCTGTCTGTGGAGCTAGTGTCACCTAGCCTTTTCCAGTGGGGGACACACCAGCCTGGCTTCAGAGTTAGTGAGTTTGTTTCTCCAGCCCTTCCTACCAGCACTCCAAAGCCGATGCACTTGAACTAGAGGAACGAGCTCTGGTGTTGGGGCCTGGAGCAGAACCTTATCTCTGTGACCTGCCTTCCCTCTCACTTATACAGGGACACATGGCACTGGTGCCATTTTCTCTGTGTTTGCCAGGCTGGGATAGGGGTGATAGGGCAGACACATGCAGAACTGTCTAGTCAGGAGACCCAGTTTATGAGAGGCTCCCCTAACTCTGGTAGGCCCATCTCTCTGGACCCAGTCTTCTGTAGAGGAATTGGGCTGGGGTGCCACCCTCTCTCTGCATGGTTGAGTTGCTCTGAGGACAAAGGAGACTGATGGCTAAATATAAACAGCACTTTGAGGAAGGAAAGTTCTATTCAGATGCAGGGGGTTATTATTTCTGCAGAGAAAAGCAGTTTGGGAGTGAGGAGCCCAGGCTTGCTGATTTGAAAGGAACCCATGATACCAACACTGGGTTCACATGCTCCCCCCCATATATGTTGTAGAGGCTGTGCCTTCCCCCCAAAAAACCCAAGGGGCCACAGGCTCCACTGACCATCTAGGCCATGCCAAGAGTCCCTGCCAGCTCCCACAGCTGCTGCCATACATGAATTCAGCTCCTCTGAGGTAGCAGGGGCTACAAGTCCATTTCTCAGGGATCAGAGAGACATAGGGGACACAACGACGGACACTTAACTTGTTGGCGATTGCTGTCACCAAATAGGTGGCCACAGAGGGAGGACACATCCAGAAGTCTCTGGAGTGGAAGGAATACTACTAATCTTAGCTTTTCTGTTCCCTGAGTCCCAGGCTTCAGTTTACAGCCAATCTAATGGCTAGCCAGAGTCAGGGGTCAGAGTGGGGGCTGGAGGGGAGGGCAACGGTAAGCATCTAGACTGGGTCAGTGGGCAGGATGGGCTGCCTCCATCCTTACAGCCGTCTGTGGCCACACAGTAGGACACTCCCACACTGACCCTGCTTAATTCTCGTCCTTGGTCTCAGACCCTGCTCCTACTTGATACTCCCCCATTTCCTGTCCAGAAACGTGAGGCTGTTCCCAGAAATATGCAGGCTGGTTACTTGGCAGGGATGCCTGTTCTTGTGGATACAGGTTTGGGGACTGAAAGTGGCACAGCCATTGCCTGATCCTGATTGGCCAGACACTGTTGTGGTAATAGTGAGGCAGAGCTCCGGTGGTGACAGTATGAGTCCTCAGGTTGGTGGGAGGGGGCCGGTGTACGCCCAGCAGGTGACATAGTCACAGGAGGTCATACAGACGGGCAGACTGGCCTCCAGAGAAGGCTTATCTGATGTCTTTGCCCCCACTTGCCCCCACCAGAGGGAGAAAGAAGCAGGTGAAACCTTGTAGAAGATAAACCCTGGGACCCTGGAGGCCTCCTGCCCCAGGACATAATCCTGAACACCTGCTTTTTCAAGCTTCATTTCCAGGGAGGCAGGGAGGGCAGAGAGGGCAGAGAGGGTGGTAGAGAGGGAATGGGGTAGGATCTCTGTAGGGTGTCCATCCAGCCACACGTGCTTTTCTTCTGCTAGAGTCACAGGGCTGGGCCCCAATTAATAGGTGATGATAAGATCCAAGCAGCAATCAGTGGTGTGCTTTCCACCAGCATGTACACACACACACACACACACACACACACACACACACACACACACACACTGTAAAGGGCTAAAGGGAGATTCTTTGCAAAGCTTATTTTTAATGTTTTCTGAAAGCCATGTGATATCGACCTGAGGCCATTGATTTCTGTCTGGGGAGCTGGAGGTGGGGATCTTTCCCCGCCTTCACTGCCACACATTGTGCGAGCCTGTGTCCGTGTGAAGACGTGTCGCACGTGTGCATGTGCCTTTGTGTGCGTGTGCTTGTGTGTGACTGTGGAGGGGGTGTGTATCTTTATGTATGTGGGTCTTGTCCATGTCTCTCATGAACATCTCTGTGTCTGCACGCAGGTGTATAGTCTGCGTGTGTGTGTGTGTGTGTGTGTGTGTGTGTGTGTGTGCGCGCGCACGCGCCAGGGGCACAGACTTCAGTATCATTGCTTGTGACTCATTCCTGGGGGTACAGGTGTCTGAGATTTGAATGAGGAACTTGGGAGTGTCCCCCAGAAAGACAGGAGACAGTGGTGGTCCCTAGTGTATCCCTCATTTAAGAAGCACTTAGTAGGCACTTGTACAAGAGAGGGCTCATTCATCTTCCCTCTTCCCTGCTGGGGACATGGCTGGCATGTCCCTTCTCCAGAAGACAGATGCATGGACACTTGCTCAGAGGTCGGAGGCATAGGAGGGTCACACTTTTGTGGGTCATCCCATTTGGAGCGAGGGAGCTTGGGCTTCCCATGCTGTAATTTGCTGCCACCGTGGGGCCCTCTGTGTGCTTGGAGGGGGCTGGGCTCTGTTTGTTCAGTTCTCTGGATTAAACCCTCATATCAGTCCTTGAGTTGAGGAACCTCTGGGAGAGGGCACGTGGCCACTCAGGTTCCATGGCCTGGAGCACAGGATGCACGTGACACTGGGTCGATCAGATGGGCCACACTCTGTGGAGTTCCCAGCGAGGTTTGCCAGGTGGTCTGTTTAGGGAAATGCACCAGGAAGCTTCTCTCTGCTGAGCTGGAGGAGGCTGGAGCACTGATCGCCTGGGTTTCGGTGACTCATGGGGCCCTTCCCTGAGGTGCTGAGTGTCCTGTGGCAACACTGGGGGTGGGGGAGCTTATCCATGGATCCCTCTCCAAGGAAGACCCATCCCTATAGGTCCCACAGAACCTGGCCCAGAGCCCCTGTGACTGAAGATGTGGCCCCCTCACATTGACATGGGTCCCCCCCTTGAGCCTCAGTCTCTTCTGTGCATGGAGGTGTAAGAGTACCTGCAGTGCCCAAGTGAGGACTGCAGCTGTCCATTCCCACCCTTGTCATTGTCACAGTGAACAGTGTTATCCCCTTACCAGGCATCTGCTCATTTGTGGAACAGAGACTAATGTTGCCCTTCACTCTGATGTTCCCAGGGCCCTGCTGCCTTCAGAACCTCCCTGTAGCCCTTTGTCTACTACTCTTTACCCTGTGACTGTGGGGTGAGCAGAGCCAGGGAGCAGCTTCAGCGGACAGGGTGCAGCCCAAGGTGCTGAGTTGTCAGGAGCAGAATGGGGGAGGTGGGGCTGCTCTCTGAGAGTGTGAGGGCTGAGTGTTGAGAGGTGGTTGGCCTGGCCAAGAGAGAGCCCTGAGGCATCAGGGGAGGGAGAGCACCAGGGGAGGGACCACCCAAGTCTTCATAGACATCTGTTGGGGACAGCTTCCCTCCTGCCTGACCTGCTTAGAGCCTGAACTGCATGCACCTGTCTTTCCTTTCCCTGCCATGCAAGTCAGCACGCATGCGCACACACTCCCCAGTAGCTGGGCAGAGGGTGGCTGAGCTAGCCAGTAGGAATGGCGCTTTTCCAGGAAAAGGTGGGAAAAAATAGAAGCTTAAAAATGCTGGCAGTCAGAGCAGAGGCAGCTTGTGTGTGAGAAGCGGGGGAGGAGCTGATGGATGCATGGAGGGAGGGCGCCAGCACTGGGGAGGGGCTGGCGGGGAGATGCAGGGATATGGGGGTGCCCCGCACTGGGGTAAGGTGGAGGCGGGCCACAAGGGTGATGGAGGGAGTTGGAGTGGAGCTAGAGGGAGAACTGAGTTGAACCAGCCCTAACGTGGGGTCTGTGGACTGAACCCATGCAGTCTGGGTGCCTGGGGGGCAGGCACTAGGCTGGGTGCTGTGCCTAGGGCTGGGCTGGAGTGAGTGGGTGAGCAGATGGGTCCACTTCAGGTCTCAGTCAGCGCCACTGCAGAGGCCAGCAGGAGTGGCACTGGTGGGGCATCCAGACTCTGCTGGCCAGAGGGACCCTCGGGGCCCTTCCCAACCACACTAGGTTGGGTGAGCTGTGCATGGATCTCCTCTTTCGCTTTGTGACCTGCGGCCACTTAGACCTTGTTGCGGGGTTTTTGAATGACTGGCTGGGTGACTTCGGTCCACCCAGCAAGTCAGAATCAATGCTCCTTCCTCTTGCCCACCCTCCAGCCTTGAAAGCTCATGCTCCTTGTCACATGATTGGGCCTGTGTTTCTAGGGGACTGTCTGCAGTCTCCCTGGCCCCCCACCAATTCCCAAAACTCAGGCTGGGGTGGTGACCCCAGTCCCGACCCTTCAGGTCTTTGTCCCAGTCATAGGCAAGGATGTTAAGATGTCTGGAGACTCACCTTATCTCTGTTCCTAGAAAGGTGGCACCAGCACCCTAGTGCCTCTGGACCCATTTGCCCATCTGCAGTGAGAATGAGCCCCAAACAGTGCTGTGACTATAGCTCTGAGCTGGTAGTTGTCTAGCGGGCCACACGTCACCAAGGGCTACATTAGTGATGGGGGTTGGAGGCTAGTTGACAGATGGCGGCAGGGCTTCCTTGAGGCCCAAGAGAAGACACAGCCTCCCTCCAGCCCTCTAGCTGCAGGGAGGAGGGGCCAGTCAAGTCATCTAGTCTCCCTTGTCACCGTGTCCCCACCTACCAGCTGGCAGGAGGCCATTTCCACCCATCCCACTGGGAAGAAACCCTAGAGCTTAGATATTAGAATGTGATGTGGGCTGGTTCCTCCCCTCAGTGCAACCTTGAGCATGTGGGGAGCTAACCTGCAGGGGCCCAGTCAGAGCCCCCTCAGGGAATCAGGGTGGATTTCTGACCTCTGTCCCCCCCTTCCTAGGCACTGGATTCCAGAATAAGACAAGAATGTGGTTCTGCCTTCAGCACCCCCTTAGCACAGACAGGGGTCTGGCTAGAATGGAGATGTGTGGAAGGGAGCAGGTTGAGCCAGGCCTGACAAGGAACAGAGGGTTTCACTGCAGAGGCTTCGGGGGGCTCCCAGGGGGGCAGAGACTGCAAAACTCGTGTGATGAGAATCAGAGATTCTGGAAACACACACACACACACACACACATACACACACACACACACACACACATACACACACACACACACACACACTCTCTCTCTCTCTCTCTCTCTCTATCCCTCTCAAAGCAAAGCAGTTTTGCTTCCGGGTGCTTCTCAGTAATTGCAATAATAAATTGAATAATTAAGCTAAATCCACAGAAGAGAATTAAATATTAATTTCTAATATGCTATTCAGAGAGTGTCCCCAGCTAGGAGCAGCAGAACGTGGCTGTCCTGGGTTCTCTGCCCATCCCCCAAACCCTGAAGGCACCAGAATCCTCCCACCCTGGACAACTGATCCTCACCCGGCCTGGGTCCAAGAGGGCCGCTGTCAGCATCCCAGCTAAGGGCTTGTCTGTGGAGGAGGGTGATGGGGGTGCAGGAGAAGTGCTGGTCTGGGCTCCAGTCTTTCTGGCCATTGAAGGTCCTTGTCATCAGAGGGGCTGACCGGAGTCATATAGTGGGGTGGGGAGAGCTAGAGAAAGTGACACGTCTGAGAAATCATGACAGTGACGTGAGGAAGGGGCACCCCTCACCTACATCAGGACTCTAAGAAGCCAGACCCAGTTCTTTAAAGTTTTTTTTTATTATTTACTTATTTTCATTGAAAGAGATATAGAGATGTAGTTTATAGATAGCAGAGGGAGAGGGAGAGAGATAACAAAGCACTGCTCAAGTCTAGCTTATGGTGGGGCTGGGATCGAGCCTGTGACCTCAGAGCCTCAGGCATGAAAGTCTTTGTGCACAACCGTTATGCTGTCTCCCCAGTCCCCAGCCCCAGCTCTGTGTGTTCTGTGTGCTTCAGGAAAGCCTTTCTGTCATTGCCTTGTAACCCTGGAGCTCAGGGCTGTGTGGCCGCGGTCAGTCAAAGGCAGTGCTAGGGAGGAGGCTGAGCATGGCCTGCTTACAGGGGGACCTGTCTCTAGTCAAACTCTGAGCCTTGATTCTGGTCATCTACTGAGTTACAACCCTGTCACACTGTCTTGACTGCTCACAAGGTGACTCTGGGCCACCCCAATCTTGTCTACAGGGCTAGCCTTTAACTGCTACCACCACCCCCAGCTTCCTATCTGAAACCAGCAAGTACAGATACAAATTGTGTCTGACTGCAGCAGAAAGTTGAAGACGAGGTTGCAAAGGTCCATAGATCAGACTCCCTTAGAGGAAGGTGAAGACCAGGTGAGAATTCCCAGGGGTCACTGAGTATGAGGCTCTTTGCATGTGGGAGGTGAGGACATACCAGCCTCTGTGCTGTGGTCGATGGAGAGGAGAGCAGGAGAGGGCATGGGCTAGAGCGAAGGGATGCTCTAATGACGACGGAGAAGGGGCTGGGCAGTGGCACAGAGAAGGAGGGGGCTCCCTCAGGATGACCAGCTGGTGCTGAGTCAGCTGTGCTGTAGCCCCCCCCACACACCCCCCCCCCGTTCTGTACTCTCCCCATGTCTGGGGGCCACTCAGGTCACTGACTCACGCTTGGACTCCAGTTGGCCGTCTGACTTTCAGTTCAGCGCCCAGAAGGCACCTCTTCTGTTTCACCCCTGAGAGTCAGAGTCAGGGACATGACCCTGTCAGTGGGGCAGAGGGCAGAGGGCAGAACAGCAATTGGATAGTCTTGCCACAAATTGCCAGATTAAGCAGTAGCAAAAGAGACATTCAGTTCAATGAGTATTTCACACAGAAAACAAAATATCTTTTAGTGTAAGTATGACCCATACAGTATTTGGGAAATACTTCACTTTTGAGACATTTTTTCCAAAAAAAAAAGTTAACTTTTTTCTTTATTGGGGGGAATTAATGGTTTACAGTCGATAGTAAAATGCAGTATTTTGTACATGTGTAATATTTCTCAGTTTTCCACATAACAACTCCCCACCTAGGTCTTCAACCATCATGTTCCAGGACCCGAACCTTTCCCCCAACCCCAGAGTCCTTTATTTTGATGCAGTACACCATTAAACAAATGTTTAATGTTTTTATTATTTAATAGTGTTATAAGGCTATAATTGGGACATAATTGCACATTATCCCACCATCAAAGTCCTGAGCCCTCCTCCAACAGTAACCACCATAGGTCTCCCAAGGTCATAGTTATGGGTTGACTATGTAATTTTTTTTCAAGTTCATGTGTTCCATTCCTCTCTATTTCACTTATGGGTGAAACCATCCCATAGTTGTCCTTCCTTTGTCCTCTTCTCTGTCAGATAAGAGAAACAACACCTGGCTTCCTCAACTGTTCTCCAGAATCTCTTCCCCCTCAGTGATGGTGCAAAAGCAAAGGTTCCTATTCACAAAAGTTCTGGATCCTGGTGGAACTGGGGTTCAGAGTCCTCTGGTCATTTTCCCCTTTGGGACAGTTAGTCACTCTAGCCTCCTGTATTTCTCTGGCCAGCCCAACTTATTGCCCCTTCCCCCAGCCCTCCATGGCAGCTGGAGTCTCTGCACAGGGAGCATTGGGAAGGTATAGATTGCAGACCCTTCTAGTTGGAGCATGGGGGGTGCGGGGGGGGCGTGGTGGTGGAGCCCAAGCTCTGTGCTGTGGTATGTAATAGTAGTATTGTGAATAGGAGGGATCAGTTCCTTTTTTTTTTTCCCCTCCCTCACTTTCCTTGACTTCCTCTTCTGTTTGAGTATCCATGGGCAGATCAGACCCCAGTCACTAAGTCTCAGCTTCTGCTCCAAGCTGGAATCCCACCCCACAGGTCCGCTTTAAGGAACAAATAAAATCTGGCTAGAGCCTGAGGAACATGTATAACTAGCTTAGGGCAGAATACGGGCTTTGGCCAAATGACTCTCAGGCCCCACCCATTCAGCCATCACTCTGTCTCTTTATCAGTCCACCAGTCCCTCCATCCACCCACCCTTCCTCCTTTCTCAGAGAATTTTATGGGGATGGGGGTTTAATGGCTCACAAAAATGGGTGAATACAACTACTCCTCTCCCTGTGATAAATGTCACCAAAGACTCCCACCCTTGGTTTAGGCCCTTTTTCATCACCACGTGCCATGACCCCTTCCCTTCTTCTCCACACGGAGCCCTTTGCTTTGGGCCAGTACATCACACCCAGTTCATGCTCTGTTTTGTGTTTCCTCTTTCTGTTCTTGATTCTTCACTTCCGCTTATGAGCGAGATCATCTGGTGTTCATCCTTCACTTTTTAGCTTATCTCACTTAACATGGTTTCATCAAGTTCCATCCAAGATGAGGGGAAGGAGGTGACTTATCATTTTTAACTGCTGAGTAGTAGTTCTCTGTGTATATAAACACAGATTTCTTAGTCACTCATCTGTCTCCAAGTTTGATCTGTTGTGAAGGATGCTGCTATGAACACAAGTTTTCTATTGCAAATGGTGCTGCTATGAACACCATGTTTCTTTGAATAGGGTTTTTTTGTTTGTTTGTTCATTTGTCTGGGGTGGTAGACACTTCTCTAGGTTCAGAGAGAGCAGCCTCTACACTGACTGGGTTACTCTCTGCTGGAGGAGACCAGTGTGACTGCCTTACTGGTCAGGAGTAGGTGCATAGTGGGAAGGGGGCCAAAGACCATGGGATCCAGGAAGCCCCCAAACAGAGTCATGGGCTAAGTGTAAAGGCTGTGGCATGAGAGGGTGTGGAAATAGGGAGCTGAGCTGAGCACCTGTGGGCAGAGGGAGAGGGGGATGCCCAGCCAGTTCTCAGTGCTATCCAGACACCATGAGCTCTCAAGCATGGAGGAGTGAGGGGGGATCAAACTGCTCTCAACCTCTCACCATATCTGTGCCCTGGAAGCCACTAGGGAGAGCACATCATGTTTCTGGACTTGGGAGGAAAAACCAAGAGGTCAGAGGGTCCCCCACCACCCTGGGTGGGCTGTTGAGTTGTCTGTGGCAGGTGCCCTGTTTCCTTCTGCCCCAGACCTCCCAGTCCAGTTACCTGCATTTGTGATGTTCCACCCTCAGCAGCCTTCCCTAGCTCCCAGGTACCCCCAGCACCCTTGTCTTTTCAGCACCACAAGCAGCTACAGGCCGTGCTAGCTCTGGAGTCCTCACTGAATCCATTGGCCTGGGCTGGGACAGTTCCATTCAGCTTGTGACTCTCTACCTAGACTACAGACCACATGGACCTCTCCTCAGGTAGTTTCTCTTTGGGGGCTCACTTGTCATCTCCCCTGACTTTATTCACCGGGGAGGTTGTGATGTCCAGCCCAGAGTGCGGTACAGAGATGCCAAGAGAATAATGCCACCCTGGAGGTGCAGTTGTAAACATGTGGGGATGGTTAGAGGACCCAGTGGCTTTCCCGGGATGAGCCCTGGATGAGAGGAGTTGGCTGTGGGGGAATGGCCTCCAAAGATAAAGGACAACATGGGGCAGGGATAGAAATGGGGTGTTGGGGGAGTCAGGCGGTAGTACAGTGGGTTAAGCACAGGTGGCGCAAAGCGCAAGGACCGGCATAAGGATCCCTGTTCCAGCCCCCGGCTCCCCACCTGCAGGGGAGTCGCCTCACAGACAGTGAAGCAGGTCTACAGGTGTCTATCCTTCTCTCCCCCTCTCTGTCTTCCCCTCCTCTCTCCATTTCTCTCAGTCCTATCCAACAATGACATCGGCAGTAACAACAACAATAATAACAGCAACAGTAAACAACAAGGGCAACAAAAGGGAATAAATAAAGAAATGGGGTGTTGGGTGGGTCACAGGGGAGGGGTTGCTATGGGGGGGGTCAGCTAAAGGAAGAGGTGTTAGCTGAGCAGGGCCGAGCGTGGCGCACCTGGTTAAGTGCACATAGTATAAAGGAAAGTACACAAACCCGCTCAAGGATCTGGGTTTGAGGCCCTGGCTCCCCACCTGCACGGGAGCACTTCACAGACATTGAAACAAGTCTGCAGCTCTCGCTCTCTCTCTTTCTTTCCCCTCTCTCTCAATTACTCTCTGTCCTATCCAATAAAATGGAAAAATGGCCACCAGGAGCAGTGGATTTGTACTGCTGCCACCAAGCCCTAGTGATAATCCCAAAGGCACAACTAAAAAGAAACAAAAACAAAAAAACTGTAACTGAGAGCAGAGCAGACTCAACAGGGCAACATTAAGACTAGAAGGCCTGAACCTCCCAGCCCACACCCCAAGGACTGTATCCACACATCCTTGAACTTCTAGCCTGGGTTGCTCCCCAGCCCCTGGTGCCTCCAGTGCAGCCATTTAGGAAGAGCCTGGACCCTGCCCATCCTGGCCCCCCAGCCCTGACTCCTCCCCCGTTCTGACCACACCCTCCCTTCTCTTCCTTGGGAAGGCCTGGTCAGCAGAGTCTGAGTGCCATATGGGCTGAGGCTGGGCCACACTGGAGGGAGTGTCAGGCTGACAGTGGGGTCTTGGGATGGCTGGTTTACTGCTGGGCTGGGGTCACTTCTGGGGATAGGAATGGGGGCCAAGAGGAAGAGTACCCACTTTCATTCCTTGTCCCCGACCCTTCCTGAGACTCAGCCCCAGATGCCCCCACCTCCCTTCCTGCCTGAAGTGGCTCTGTGCAAGCCCCAAGGGGAGGCCTGGGTCTTTGCCATCTCAGTCCCATTAGTGCCTATGGGAAGGACTGGGGCAGGGAATTCCTGGAGCTTTGAACCAGCTTGAGGATGCCAGGTGAGAGGTGCCCCCATTTCACCAATCAGGGGCTGCTGTTGGGGCCTCCTGTGCTGAGGCTCCTGGGAGATGACAGGTAGGGGGCAGGATGACAAGAATGTCTGGGGAAGCAGCTGGCGTATGGGGAGGGGAGCACATAGATACTGAGTGGAGCCTGGCCTGGGAGGACGGGGAGAAGTTGCTTTTTGGGGGTGGGGCCAGGGGGAACTGAGGCCCTGTCTGTTCTAGGGGGGGGTGGGAAGTTGGAGAGCATGATGTAGCTTCTTCCTGTGACATCACTGTCCTGTCAGACTTGCCCTTTTGTGCAACTCACATTTATGCAGGTGTGGGTGGCACCCTCCATGGGCTCCTTCTGCTTGCTGGTGGGGCCTGGTGGACTAGCTGGGTGGCCAAGGGGACCATGGCCATGCTCTCTGCATGGAAGGGGCCCAGGTGCAGGCCCCGCTTCCTTAGGGCCTCTGCAGGGGGCTGGCCAGCGACTACCTAGGAAGAAGGGCCATTGCCACAGTTGCCCACACTAGTGTTACCCACCCAACACTGCCACCCCTCCCCACCATGACAACGCATGAGTTTGTCCCTGTCACCTTCAGCCTTAGTGCCTCAGATGTGACTGGCTTCCTGCCCATCCCCTGCTGCTGAGGAGTGCGTGGGTGCCAGGATTCAGGAGGCAGGTGGTGGCAATGAGAGCACTGGAATAGGAGAGAGAGACCACCCAGTTGAGAATTACAGAACTGACAATGTTCTGGTGAGGAGACAGCAGGCAGGAATAGGGGCGCAGGTCAGAGTGAGTGTTCAGCACGGTAACTGTGAGGTCACAAGTGGATGTGGCCAAGTTAATGGGCTCAATCCCTCATGATCACGGCCGACCAGTAGACCCTTGCGGGAATGAGGGTGAACCCTCACCTCCCACCAGCTCCTGCCTTCCTGGGAGACCATGGGCATGAGGGAGAGCCAGGTCAGGGCACCTGGGCCACACCACTGTGTACTTCTTGCCACTCTGCTCCTGTGTCCCAGTTGCAGCTGGGAGCTGATGGACCTGTTGTTTTGCAGGCTGAAGCTGTCACCTGGCCTGCTCGGACCCAGGAAAGTGCTGCTGTGCTGCTGCCTGCCTCTCGCCTGCGTGCTGGCCCACCCGCCAGCCCTGCACCAGCCCCGGGCTGAACCGCCTAATAAATGCTACTGCGCCACTGGCCAGCACGCCCTGTCCTATCTGTCGGCCTGGGAGGCATCTTTCTGGCTTTGGTGGCTCTGGAGACAGGAAGGGCTTCCAGTGCCTGGGGTGGGGAGCAGAGGCCAGGTGTGAGAGACTCCTTTCTTCTTTCCTTTTCTTTCTTTCCTTTCCTTTCCTTTCCTTGTCTTTCTTTCTTTCTTTCTTTCTTTCTTTTTTTTTCTTTCTTTTCTTTCTCCAAAGAGATTTATTTATTTCCACAGGCATGAGAGGGCGAGCCAGATCATCACTCTGAGGCCAGTGATGCCGGGGCTCAAACTTGGGATCTTGTGATTTTTAAGTCCAATGTTCTAGTCACAGTGGTATGTCCCAGGAGACCATTTTCTTTATTTCCCTCTCCATCTCTCTCTCCCTCTCCATCTCTCTCTTGCCTCCAGGATTATCACTGGAGCTCAGTGCCTGCACTACAAATACACTACTCCTGGCTGCCATCATCTTTTTTCCATTGTTATTGTTGTTGTTGCTGCTGCTGCTTTTGTTGGATAGGACAAAGAGAAATCAAGAGAGATGGGGAAGACAGAGAGGGGGAGAGAAAGATAGACACCTGCAGACCTGCTTTACTGCCTGGGAAGCAGCTCCCCTGCAGGTGGGGAGCCGGGGACTCGAACCAGGATCCTTGCACAGGAACCTTGCACTTCATGCCACGTGCACTTAACCTGCTGTGCTACCGCCTGGCCCCTTCTGTTTCTTTTTTTAAACTTTATCTACTTAAAAAAATGTACTAGTGACTTAATATTGATTTACACAATTATAAGACAGCAGGGGTACAACTCCACACCATTCCCACCAGAGTTGTGTCCTCATCTCCCCTCCACTGGACGCTACAGCAGCTGGAGACCATTTCTCAGGGATGGAGAGAACACTGCCTGCAGTGATGGGGTGTCCGGGCATGAGTCTGAGTGTACATGCAGGGAGGGTGGTGTCTGTCCGGAAATGCAGGCACAAGATCTTATTTCCCTCACCGCAGTCCACCTGTGGGGCTCACCGTAGAGGAGTCACACCCACTCAGTCGGGACCCAGGAGACCTGGTGGATGTGGACCCTGCCCCATCCTCCCTGAGGGACTGGCACAAGCCTGAGCCCTTCTTGGACCTCACTTTGCTCACTCAGCACACACGACTGGGCTCCAGGAAGCTCTGAGGCCCCTGCTGCTCTGGGGTCTCTGCTTCTCTGCCCAGTTGGGAAACTGGGGACATGGAGAGGGGACCCTGGGCAGGAATAGCGTGACCTGGCCTTGTCCCTGCTCCCCCTTTCCTGCAGGAGTGAGGAGGGTGGGAGAGACTCTCCTATACAGGAGGAAACGAGTCTTTGGGACCCCTGAGAGTCAGGGAACCTAGAGGGCCCCTCTTGCTATGGGGAGCAGGCATCCTGTTACAGAACATGGGCTAGCATCGCCTTTGGCTGCACCCCAGGCCATTGGGCAGTATGAGGCATGGAACCTGCCGGGAACATTCCAGAAGTATCTGTAGGATGCTGCTTCCTGTTGTGATTGGCAGGAGCAGAGAGCATTCCCCTACTTCCTCCTCCATGCCCACTGCCCCACGGCTCCAGCCCCAGCCTTCTGCTGGAGAGGATCAGACACCTTCCACATCCAGGTTTCTTTGTCCCAAAGACTGCTTCAAGGTTTTTAACATTGTGTGAAGCTCCGAGTATCTCTTCTCTGGGCATCTGAGAAATGACACAGTTGAGGTGTGGGCAGGAGCAGCAGTGGATTCAGGGGGACCCACAGTCTACCATGCCCCCCAGCCTAGCTGCAAGGTCTGTGGCTGCAGGGTCCTGAGTGTCCTGAGGAAGTGTGGAGGAACAAATTGGATTTGGCACCTCTGGCTGCAGGTGTGAGATGCTGAGGGGCAGCCAGGGACCAGGGCACAAGCCAGCACTCGGGTTCCCCATGTCTGAGCTGCAGGAGACCTGGGAGGGGACAGAAGGACTCTGCCAGGGGCAGGGCAGGCCTTGGAATTGGGGCCAAGGAAGCAAGAGATTGTTTGGGGGGTGGGGGCAGAGGGCCTGTGGCTTGGCTTGGAGTCCTGCAGGCTGAGGTCTCTGGGCTGGGGTTGTTGCCCTCCCACAGAAGAAGTGAGCCCAGGGAACCTGGGCTGGCTTGCAAGGAGAGAGCAGAGCAAGGCCCTGGGCAGCAGGCAGGTCCAGACTAGGGCTCTGCCTCAGCTCCCTCTTAGCTGAGTGACCTTGATCAGAGAGAGTTTCAACTGACCACCCCGTAGGGAACACCTGAGCACAAGGTGTTCATGCTGGCCCTGTCAGCACTTCCTGGGGTGGTCCCTGTGGGAGCAGGTGGCGGTGTGAGGAGTTCATGCAGGTGACTAAGGGCAGTGCAGGGCTGCAAGGAAGGAATCTGTATAGTGCTGATGTTGGTGGCAGCTGTTACCATCAGCCAGCCAGGCTTCCAGGTTGCCTGCAAAGGAGCCAGGTGTCAGACTGACCTTCAGCTGCTGGGGCTTGGACAGCAGGATCTGAACACCATGCTGCCCAAATGGGAGGGTTCCTGTCCAGTATGGGCACAACTGGGGTATAGGGGTCCTGACGAGGACCCCACTTCTCAATCCGACCGAGTACGCTGACCCACTCTGTTGCACACCAGAGGAGGGGGCTGAAGGGGTCGACCAAGGGCAGCAGGGGTGAGTACGATCTGGGGACTCTTTCCCTGTGGATCATGGCAAAAAGACAAAGCCAAGGATCACCCCAGGACACTGTTTGCCTATGAATAGTGTGTTTATTGTATGGCAAGCAAGGGTTTTTATAGGTTGGGGTAGGGAAGAACAGGCCAAGCCTTCTATGGTCAAGAATGTTAAGGGAGGAGGGGGCCACTGGGGGTCTTCAGAGACAGTCACTTGGTTACACCATATATGGTCAGGAGAACGGGAAACAGGAAATGGTGAGGGTCTTTCCAGTAACCATTGGGTAAGTGGACCAACTGGTTTGAGAATAAGGAAGTGAACTGTTGTGCTAACATAGAGAGGCTATGGGACCCATGTGGGTGGGGGAGACTGATGGGGGGACTAAACCTGGAAAGCCAAGGCCCTCCCTGCTCGACCCCGAGGTGGGGAGACTGACGAGGTGGCTGTACTTTCAGGCACCCGTTTTTCCATAGGTGGTCCACACCATGCTCAACCTCAGCCTCATAATTCCCCACACTGGGGTTCATAGGACTTGCTAGTTCCCAGGGGAGACCCTCCCTCCTCCTGTGTTTGGGGGTGGGAGGAGGGCTCCTCAGGTCATGTAACATTCCTTAGCAGAATTAAAATTGTCTTCTGGTTTGTAGGCAGAATTTCTAGGAGCCCCAAGGCCAGGTAAAGCTATTGAACCTGGGGCATGTGGCAAGTAGGTGGAAGGTTCTTCTCCCTCCCTCCCTTCTCTACCCACAGCTCTACCTGGTCCTCCAGTCAGGGAGGGAGGAGATACACACAGGGGTGGGGGCGGATAGGGGCTGAGTGATGATGCTTCTGGTTGAGCGCAAATGTTCCAATGTACAAGGACCTGGGTTTGAGCCCCCATCTCCATCTGCAGGGGGCAAGCTTGTGAGTGGTGAAGTAGGGCTACAGGTATTTCTGTTGTCTCTCTCCATCTCTATCACCCTCTTCCCTCTCAATTTTTGGCTGTCTCTATCCAATAAACAAAGATTAAATATTTATATAAAAGACATTTAGAGGGGCTGGGTGGTGGTGTACCTGGTTGAGCGCACGTATTAAAATGTGCAAGGACCCCAGTTCGAACCTCCGGTCTCCACTTGCAGGGGTAAAGCTGATTTCTGGCTGTCTCTATCCAATAAATAAAGATAAAAAAATTTTAAAAAGAGATTCAGAGAGAAAGAGGGAGAATTTGCTGAGGTCACAGCTCTGGTTTATAGCCACCCCTCACTCATACTTCCCACCCTTCTCTGAGTCTCTGTGCCCCCATCTGTAAAGTGGGGCCCCTGAGCCTGCATCCTGAGACTGATGTGAGAGACTACGGTGCACATTTTCTCCTACTCTGCTGCACCTGACACCCATGCAGCCACAGGAGCCCAGGAGAAGCCTGCAGGGGGATCCACTGCCCAGGAGCTGCCTGGCACTTCAGACCTTGCTGGCGGGGGGGGCAGATATGAGGGATCCCTTCCCTAGTGGTGTATTCTGTAAAACCTCCCTTTTCCCTAATGCCTCCATCTAATGGGGTGCCACTCAGGCAAACACCAAACACAAGGCAGCCAAGCAGAAAATACAGAAATAGTGCCCTGGGAATGGTGTTCATCTTTTGCCTGCACTCTTGCTCATAACCTAGACATTTTCTAGGACTGTCAACAGATAACCACAATGTAGCGAGAGAAGCCCCTCTAACCCAGCTGCCAGGATGTTAGGGAAGAGACCTGGGCTGTCAGCCAGATGCCCATCTTCCATGGCTTGGCTTCCTCAAAGCATGGCAGCTGATATAGAGTAGGGCCTAAGGACCCCATCTCAAAAGTCATGGCATCTCCTCTACTGGACTATTGGTTAGAGAACTCCCAAGCTTGATCAGGTTCAAGAGGACATTTCCTGGGTTCTGTTGTTCTCTGTTTAACTGCCCACAGTGAGACCTCTTGACATCCACCATACATCCAAACATTTATCCATCCACTCACCCATCTGTCCATCCACCCATCCACCCATCCATCCATCCATCCATCCATCCATCCATCCATCCATCCATCCATCCTCTTAACAATCATATCTTTCCATGCATCTATCCATCCACCTATTCACAAATTTATGCACATCACAGCTACATGTTCCAAGCACTGCCCTTCCCACCTGACCTTGGCTCAGGATGTAGCTAGACCTTTTGCCTGCCAGAAGTTCCCAGTGTGGGAAGGATTAATTCATGAAAACAGAGAAGCCACTTTCCGTGGGAGCCTAGCAATGCAAGTTAAAGTCACAGGGAACTGGGAACCATGTGCCCCAGCTGGAATCTCAGCTGCCTTCCAGAGGAGGTGACCCTTGTCCTCCAGGCAGGGTAGAAACATGTGACCTTTAGGGGCTGGGTGGTGGGTGGCACAGCTGGTTGAGTGCACTAGTTGCCATGTGCAAGGACTTGGGTTCAAGCTCTCCCCCACCTCCATCCAGTCCCCACCCCCACCCAAGTGGGGGACTTCATGTGTGGTGAAGCAATGCTACTGGTGTATCCCTCTCTTTCTGTCTCTATCCAGTAAATGAACACATAAAGACAATATTTTAAAAAGAAGAAAAAGAAACATGCCACTTCCTTCTAGCCCAGAATTATCCGTGTAGGCTGCAGCCCTGCACTGGATCTTTCTAGAAGCCTACGAAGCTGCCCCCCACCACCACCATTATTGATTTTAGACAGGCAGCAGCTCCCACTCAGAATTACCCGTGTAGGCTGCAGCCCTGCAGCCCTGCAGCCAGAGTTCCTGCATCAGCTTCTGGCCTGGAGGTGATTACTTCTCTCTTTTTTAATTCAAATCCCTGTTTCCTTTCCCAGCAAGTTTCTGATTTCAGTACCCAAACTGTTTACTCGCTGAAATCATTAGACAGGGGACCAGGCTGTATTTGCAATTCATTTGACGATGTTACAGTATTACGATTACAACTTGAGTGGTTTTCTTTTTAATTTATTTTTCTCTTAACACTCTTCTCTGCCTGTAATCCTGAGACTAATTGTCCTCACGATCATCCTTATCAGCTGGAGAAGGGTAATGCATTGCTTCAGTTCACAGAGGCTGTGCTCCCTGAGCTGCCAGGCCTGGGTCTCCTTGTTCCAGTTCCCCTCCCCTGGCTTCCCAGCTGCCTAGGCGTCTGCTCTGAGGTCCTGCAGGCAGTTCCACAGTCAGCATTCAGGGCTGCAGACCGTGACCCCGTCCACCACTGCTGGGCGTTTCCATCCTGAAGGCAGTGGGCAGGCAGGAGGCCCCTGCAGCTCTGTAGACCATGCTTCTGCTGGGTGTACTTGAAGTAGCCTCTTAGCCTCTCCGGTCCTCAGTTTCCCCACAGATGACAGAGGTCTGATGGGTCTCTGAAATCACCCAGCTGCGACACTCTTAAAGTAGCAGAATTTGAGCAAGGTATGGCTGTGGCCTTGAATGCCAGTCCCCAACTCCAGCTGGGCTGTGGCCTCTGGGGTGCCCACTTCTTGCCTATCTCCCTGCCCACAGTGGTTCCACTTGTTGTGCCTAGAGAGCCCTTCCTGTGTTGCTCCTTCCTCCTTGCCAGTGAGGCAACTCTGTTGTAGGGACTACCCCTGGAGCCCCACCTGCACTGGATCTTTCTAGAAGCCTACGAAGCTGCCCCCCACCACCACCATTATTGATTTTAGACAGGCAGCAGCTCCCACTCAGCTTGCAGGTGGGGTGTCACCTCCCGTCCTGCTTTCTATGAGGAGGCCCCAAAGCTCAGAGGGACCAGACTGGGGTGAACTTATCCTGCGGGGCTGCTGGGACTGTTGTGGAGAAGGGCTTGTGTTTACCCAGGGTGGAGTGGCTGGTTCTTCTGTTTCTCTAAGTAAAGTGAGGGGTGTGGTGGTGATGGGAGAGCCTCGCAGAGCCCCTTAGCATACCCTAGGGGCTGGCTCCCTGCCAGAGTGACCCCTGGGGCACTCAGAAAGCCTGTTGTACCTCCATGCCCCAACAGGCATGTGGAGGGACACTCTGGGAGAGGCCATCAGGGCCATCAGGTCATAGCCTTCCACAACTGTGACACAGGAGCTGCTCCCTGGGCATTGCAAAAGCATGTCCATAGCCCTGTGTACACGTGTGTCCTCTGAGCAGCAGGTAGCGGCTGAGAATAGAGTCTCGGCTCCCTGACACCAATGCACATGGAAAGCTCACATCTCTGGGCCTTGGTTTCTTATCTGTGGTGCATGTGTGTCCACTTACAGATGACCATACCATACAGGGCTATGGATTAGTCTCCTGCCTGTAGCGGACCAGGGGACTGAAGACCTGGGATGGACAGACAGACAGAAATGCAACATCTCTAAACTGGGCCAGAATCCAGTCTCTGATCCCCCGTCCCACCCCAGCACATGGGAGATGAAGCACCTCCCAGAGCCTCGGGCAGATTTATGAGGCCGTTCCAGGAATAGATGCATCCATATATTAGGGCCCCATGGAAACAGCCCCATAAGTCCCTCCTGCATTGCCTCTGCCTGAAAAATTCTCACACGATGGGGATGTTTTTTGTTTTTTTTTCTATTTTGGGATATAGATCTTCACAGAAGCCAAGATGCCATTTCCATCACCGGTGTGAATAGGAAAATCAATAGTCGGGGTGGAGAAAGGGGGTAGGGAGAGAGGGAGAGTCAGGTCCATGTTGAGGCCGCCCTGGAGGTCAGCCCAATAAGATTCTGGGAAGATGCAGGTTGGGGTTGGCATCCAGCTGCCCCTCTGAACTCACTGGAGCTGACTCCACACACACACACACACACACACACACACACACACACACACACACACGTTAGCCAGCACATCTGAGTCCCTGGACAGGAAATCGGATGCCTCATGGGCTGGAGGGCATGGCCACAGTCCAAGATGGAAGGTTCTTCCAATGCACTTCAGTCTCCTAACTTCGACTCCCCCCAGTATACCACCTTTCATCACAGAAAACAGCAATGAAAGCCTGACTGTCTCTCTGCTAGGTTCCCTGCTTTGTTTTGACCTACCTACCCTGCTGACTGCAGAGAGAGGGCCAATGATAAGGTTCATCAGCATGGGGTGGGAGCCCTAACTTGGGGTCCTGACTCTGGGGTTGAGACTTAACTCTGCTACCCAGCTCTGACAGTTCAAGCTTGGGAAAATCACTTGTATGTTTTTATTGCTGTCAGGGTTATTGCTGAGGCACTGCCTACATTGTAAATCCACTGTTCCTGGTGGCCACTTTAATTTTTTTTTTTAATAAAGACAGAGACATTTAGAGGGAGGAGAATATAGAGAAAAAGAGAGACACCTACAGCACTGCTTGAATGCTTGTAAAGCTTTCCCCCCGCAGATGGGGACTGAAGGCTTCAACCCAGGCCTTTGTGCATGGTGATGTCTGTCCTCTACTGCACGGACCAGCATCTGGCCCCCAAAATCACAGCCTTGACCTCAGGGTCCATATCTGTAAAATGGGAAAATACACTCTCCTGCGAGCTCTAGACAGAAGCAGCAGATGAGCCTGAGATAAGCAGCTCTGTCCTCCCTCCCTCTTCCCTTCCTTTCCTTTCCTTTCCTTTCCTTTTTTTTTTTTTTTTTTTTTTTTGCCTCTAGTGTTGTCACTGGGTCTCGGTGCCAGCACTACGAATCCATTGCTCCTGGAGGCTATTTTTCTCATTTTTGTTACCCTTGTTGTGGTTGTTATTGTTGTTTTGGCTGTTGTTGTTATTGAACAGGACAGAGAGAAATCGAGAGAGAAAGGAGGGGAAGACAGAGAGGGGGAGAGAAAGATAGACACCTGCAGACCTGCTTGTGAAGTGACGCCCCTGATGATGGAGAACCAGGGGCTCGAACTGGGATCCTTAAGCTGGTCCTTGTGCTTTGTGCCTTGTGCCTTGTGCATGCTTAACCTGCTGCACTACTGCCCAGCCCTTTTTTCCTTCCTTCCTTCCTTCCTTTTTTCCTTCCTTCCTTTTTCCCTTCCTTCCTGCTTTCCTTCCTTCCTTTCTTTGTTTCATTGTCACCACAGTTTTATCACTAGAGCTCAGTATATCCACCATTCCTGATGGCTATTTCCCCCCTTTCTTTCTATTTTATTTAGTAGGACATAAAGGAATTGAGAGAGAAGGAGAGGTAGAGAGGCAGAGAGAAAGAGAGACACCTGCAGACCTGCATCACCACTTGCGAAGCTTCCCCCTTGCAGGTTGGGGATCCAGGGGCTCAAATGAACTGGGATCCTTGTGCATGATTATGGATGTGCCACCGCCCGGCCCTCCTGTTGTCCTTGTCTACCCACCCCCCCTCCCCAACAGGAAGAACTGCCCAGAGGTGTCCTCAAAGCAGAGGAGTCTCTGCCCTGCACTGGAACAGGGTTATCCTTCCCAGTGGGAAGCAAAGTAGGAGCCAGGGCCTCTGGAATCCTCACTCCCCCACACCTTCTTGAAGGGTGGAAGTCCTCCTGAGGGGTTCTGTCCTCAGTGCCGCAGTGTGTGTGTGGGGTGGGGGGTGGGCAGGGCACGAGCTCTGAACTTCTGCTCCCACTGGGGGTAACTGTGTAGGTCCCAGATGGGCGCCTTGCATGAGAGGCCAGGGCTTTTGAATTAAATTACGCTGCAGGTGTTATGGATGTGGCAGCCCATGAACACATTGATCCTTCAGGGTGACAGACGGGTTATCAATCAGGTAATAGACCAGCTTGTAAATGAAGCATACTGGATTGTACATGCAGTCCCCGGCTAGGTACCTGCTCGCGGGAAATACGGCAGACTTATGTCAAGAAGGTTGACCAGGCCAAGGCCGCTCACATGGCGTGCTCATTGCCCAGGGACTCCCACCTGGGGCTGGGAGCTGGGACATCCCACTAAGGGAGCAGGAGCTGCCTTCCTACTGGGGTTCTGATGTGGGGTGACTTGCATCCCCTCCAATAACCCCAACGCCCAGGAGGGACAGGGAGGAAGGGTGGGGCAGGCTTTGGGAATGGCCTGAAGCTCAGATGCAGAGGCAGGGAAGGTTGGAGGTGCTTAGGTCAGAAGGGGACTTGGGAATGTGCACTGGAGGGAAAGGGTGGGATGCAGTGCTCTGGGTTTGCTGGAGCTGCCTCACTGCTCGTGCCACTTGATTGAGCATAGTCATAGTGAACTGTCTTCCTTCACCACATCAGCAGGCAGAGCACTTGGGAAAAGGCTGAAGTCAATGTGGTAGAACCAGGGAGATGCTGCCTGGCTGGGGTCACGACACAATCCCCGGGTCAGAAACAGTCGGGGTCAGCAAGTGATGAGAGTCAGAGTGTGAACAGTGCCAGGGTCGAAAGTGTGACCAGGGTCAGTGTGTAACCAGGATTAGACACAGCACTGAGGCAGAACAAGCTTCCCTGGTCTTTATGAGATCAAGTTTCTAATATCCTTGGCTATTCCCTGACCATGTATTTAATTAAGAATATGGAGATAGATGGTAGGCTGGGTGGTGGTGCACCAGGTCAAACACACCTAGTACGAAGCATAAGGACCTGCACAAGGATCCGGGTTCTATCCTCCACTCCCCATCTGCAGGCTGGTTGCTTCATAAGCAGTGAATTAGGTCCATAGGTGTCTTTCTTTCTCTTTCTCTCTCTCTCTCTCTCTACCTTCCCTTCTTCTCTCAATTTTTCTCTGTCCTATCCATTAAAATGGGGAAAAAAATAATGGTCACTAGGAGCAGTGGATTCATAGTGCTGGCACCAAGCCCCAGTGATAACCTTGGAGGAAAAAAAAAAAAAAAAGAAAACTGCCGGACTAGCTTCACGGGCAGAGACAGACGACCAGGGACTCATGGCTGGGTGGTACACATTTCAGTCTTTATTCATGCGGAACGCAGCACAATCTAAGCCAAGCTAAACTAAACTAAACTAAAACTAACAATCCTGTCCTTATATATACTCGCCAAGTAGGGTATAAACAGGATGTGATGTAGAGAGGGTGGAGCAAAAAGAGATTGGTGAAAATCAGGGTGTGACAAGGAGAGGGGGCGGAGCAGGAGAGAATTCTACCACCAAACCACCGATGCCCTGGAGGCAGGGTGGTGCTTAGTTAACAGTAGTTATGTAAATAGACCGCAGCTTTGAGTGGGATGAAACCAATGCCATGCAGGCATTCTGGTGCTTAGTTAACAGTGGTTATGTAAATAGAATACAGTGTTAAGCAGGGGGGATTAAACCAAATGAAACAGAAGGGGTTTTTAGAAGCAGAATTAGAAGCATACCAACAGAAAACCCAGAAACTTCTACACCTGCCTAAGCGCTTGAGCTGAGAGGGTCTGTGCACCAATAATAAACACCTTGGGTGGGGGTGTAGGGAGAAGGAAGAGGAATACTTCATTCTGTCCAGGCTTTCCAGGTCTTTCAGCTTCTCTGTGATCTTTATGGGGTTCAATTATCACATCTTCAATTGATATGAGTGATCTCAATGGGTCTTAATGATCCGTATTAAATCTCCCGTGTAAAATATCCTTATGTTCAACATAAAACACCTCCACATTGCAGCCACCGAGGCCTGGCCAGGAACCTCAGCCCTGTTCAGGGGGAGAGGGAAGCATCGTCCCTCGGCCTTCCCAGCTCAGCAGGGTGAGGATCCCTTCCAGACCTGTCTCTGGAGGATTTGATGATAGAAACTGAGGCTTGAGAGAAAAATGGGAGCTGACGTTTGAGGGTGGGAACAAACCCATTGTAATGGCTTCCCTGGCTCTGCAAACTGCCGGCAACTTACTGGCTTTGAACATTGTCATTGTTTCTTGTGGGTGAAGAGGTCAGAAAATCAGAGTTCTCGTTGCTAAATTTAGGGATGGGCAGTGCTGGCTGCTCTGAGTGTCTGCACAGAAACGTTCCTGGGGCTTCTGTTCCTCAAAGTGCCTGCAGCCTTTGGCTTGTGGTAACATCTCTGAACTCAACCTCCTTCTCAGTCCAGTGTTAAGAGGACCCAGATAATCTGCGAGTTGTTGGGAAAATCATGATTCATTTTTGCATAGAAAACTGTAATAAAAAAAGGGCTAGGCAGTGGCACACCTGGTTAAGTGCACACATTACAGTGCACAAGGACCCAGGTTCAAGCCCCTGGTCCCCAAGTGCAGGGGGAAAGCTTCACAAGTGGTGAAGCAAGGCTGCAGGTGTCTCTCTGTCTTTCTCCCTCTCTGTCTCCCCCTCCCCTCTCAATTTCTTTTTCTCTATAGCCAATAATAAATAAATAACAAAAAATTTTAAATCTGTAAGAAAATGATTCATAACTTTTCCAACAACCCAATAGGATAATCACCACTCAGGGACCCAGTATCACAGACTGGAAGCTACATTTGGGAATAACATGCCATCAGGAACCCAGAGGGGACCAGTGTAACTGGTCACCCAGACAAGACAGTACTGTGAGTAAAAGTGACTCTGCTTGGGGATGGAAGCCTGGGACTTGTGAGAGACATCAAGGGTCCCCATCACATGTCCCCTACTATGGCTTGGGAGAGGGGGTCTTGAGGCACCCATGGCCCCTGAATGACATCAGGCCATACATCAAGGACTTCAATTAGGCACGTAGACTCTGGTCTCTACCAATCCCTGGGCAGCAATCCTGACCCTGTTCAGGGCAGCAGAGAGCCCTCCTCCATGGCGTCCAGAATTCCCAGCCCTGAGATGTCATCTGTGCTGTCTCAGCAAGGATTCCTCCAGGGCCTTGCTTTGCACACAGCCACATACGTTCTGTGTTCCTTGGTGTGCTATTTCCCCCATATGTGTTCCCCATGGGGAAATTCCTATTCGTACTTCAGGTTGGTCGCTCCACATGCAGTGCATCAGGTCTGCATATGTTTCTCTTTCTATCTCTCCCTCTTCTCTCAGTTTGTCTCTGTCCTATCTATTAAAATGGGGGGGGGGGAAGTGGTCACCAGGAGCAGTGGATTCATAATGCTGGCAACTCCTTCTCCAGGATGCCTTCCCTGATTATACCTGCCCATAGCAATTCCTGCTCGCCTCTCTGCCATGAGCTGCTGCTCTTGCCTTTACTGCTTTCTCTGCTCAGAGCAGCTTCCAGGCCCTGTTGAGGGGGTTCTTCCAGCCACCCTGCCATGTGGTATGGCTGTTTCTGTGCAGGACACCCACCAGCCCTGCCCATCATCTTATGCGTGCTGTGGCTGCATCCTGTCACCCTCCTGTCTTCTTCAAACACCACTGGGACTTCCTAAAACCAGATAGAAGGGAGGGAAGGCCATGCACCTCCCACAAGTCAACTGCCCCGGCAGGTTTTTGAAATAATAGGTTGGCTCAGCCATGCGCCATAAGGCTGAGGTGGAGGGAGGCAGGGGCTAGGCCTGCTGCTCACAGTGGGCCATTCGGGTTCACATCTCAGTTTCCCACTTAGAGTCATGCAACCGCGACAGATGAATGACCCATCTCAGCTGGACTGCCCCCTCCCTTTGTGCCTGTCCTTGGAGTCACTGAGGGCTGCTGGGCAGCCAAGTGAATTAACAGCCTTTTGCAGCAAAGATTTGGGGGAGGTGGCAGAGAGAAGCGGACAGACTGCAGACAAGGGAGGCGGGTAGGAGCAGCAATGGCTGAGGACTCTCCAGGAACCTGCCCAGCCCAGCATGTGTGACATCAGCCCCAGAGGTCAGGCTCCCCAGCTCCTGGGATTCCAAGTCACCTGTCTAGGAGCAAGGCTTTGCACAGGTGCTGGAGACTTGCTTCGTGTGGTTTTGATGTGCAGGGATCACAGCGGGCATGGCACAGGGTCCAGATTCCCAGGGGCTCCTCTCCTGCCTGCTCACCTGATTCAGGAAAGGGAGGCACAGAGACCAGGTGTCTACACCAGGCACTCGGGCAGACAGGGAGGCATCACACCTCCAGGGTTGCCACAGCAAGGACTGAGCATGAGCACAGGAAGTTCAGGATCCAGCAGCCTGGCCCTGGGACTCTACTTCAGGGTTCTCTTTGCATCTGTTGCCTAGACTCTGTTTCACTCATTTTCTTTTTCTTTTCTTTTCTTTTCTTTTTTTTTTTTTTTTACCTCTAGGGTTATTGCTGGGACTCGGTGCCTGCACCACAAATCCACTGCTCCTGGAGGCTATTTTTTACCCTTTTGTTGCCCTTGTTGTTTTATCGTTGTTGTGGTTATTATTATTGTTGTTGGATAGGACAGAGAGAAGTCTAGAGAGGAGGGGAAGACGGGGAGAAAGACCTGCTTCAACATCCGTGAAGTGACCCCTCTGCAGATGGGGATCTGGGCGCTCAAACTGGGATCCTTATGCCGGTCTCTGTGCTTTGCACCACGTGCGTTTAACCCGCTGCGCTACCGCCTGGCCCTGTTTTACTCATTTCTTCTTATCACTAAGGTTATCACTCTGGCGCTGTGCCAGCCTGACTCTGTTGCTCCAGAAGCCTTTTCTTTCTTCTAGCTATAGGGTGATGACAGAGAGGGAGAGAGATGGCCAGGCGGTGGCTCACCTAATGAAGTGCTCACATTACAGTGCTCAAGGACCCAAGTTCAAGCCTCTGGTCCCCACCTGCAAGGGCGAAAGCTTCATGAGTGGCGAAGCAGGGCTGCAGGTGTCTCTCTGTCTCTCTCCCTCTCTGTTTTCCCTTCCCTTCTCAATTTCTTTGTCACTATTGAATAATAAATTAATAAAATAAAAATTTAAAGAGAGAGAGAGAGGAGAGACACTAGCACCACTCCACTGCCCATGAAGCTCCCCTCCCACCCCTAGTAGGTGTGTCATGTCCTTAGTCCTTGTGCACGGCAATATGTGTGCTCTACCTAGTGAGCCACGTGACACCCTCCTCCCTGGTCCCTAGCTGACATACAGAGCCTTGCACCAAGTCAGGGAGGCAGGACAGTCTTCCTGGCTCAGAGCAGTTAATGGCGCAGAGTGGTTAAGCATCTTGCCTAGGGATACACAGCTTCTGAGTTGGAGCCCGGGCAAAAATAGGGTCAAGCACCTCATCTGGGAGTGTCCTGAGATGACTTACCATGGGCTCCGGGGACCTGCAGACTCTGACCTTGGATTCTGCAGACTCCACTCCATGTATCTCCCCAGAGACCTCACGGGCTCCAGGCCAAATCCATCAGGGCCCCCTGCAGAGGAGGGAATGAATGGCCTTCTTCCTGTTGGCATCATTTGCCTCTGGCCCTGGCCTTGGCCATCCATCACGGCCTTCCAGGCCTCTACCCAGGTCCCTGGTGGCAGGAGAGGCAGAGATAAACCAATGGGGCATCACGGGCTACAACGACACTCCCGAGTGAGTTTCCCATAAACGAGAAATAATTGATCTGCTACAGGCTGGCAAGACAGCAGGCAGATAGGATAGTATTTATGTATGGCTTTTCTGCTCAATGACCCCCATAGCCTCGGGGAGCCAGTGGCCCTTATCCCAGACCAGCAAGCGCCAGCCAGGTGGAGCCTCACCCCTTTGCAGATATCCTCAGGTGGTGGGAGACCAAGGCTGTCTTAGCATATGGGGGCTAGGCTTGCCTTGTGTATGGAGAGAGCAAGAAGGCACTGAGACACAGCCCTCCTCCCCAAATCAAAACCAAATGAAGGTCAACTAAAAGTGATTTCCTGATTCCCTACCCCTCTCCCTCTCCCCCTCGCCCTTTCCTCCTCTCCTCTCCCCCTTTCTCCCTCTCCCCTTCTCTCTCTCCTCCTTCTCACCTCCCTTCTCCCTCTCCCCCCAACACTTACACAAAACATACACACTACCCAGCATTTGGAGGGATTTTGGCTGTGTTTGATGGGGTGCAGCAAGGCTTCTTGGGGGTACTGAATGGAGAACTGGGTCCCCACAAGGCTTTTGGGCTTTGAGCAACATGACAGTTCCCACCCTTGTGTGTGTGTGTGTGTGTGTGTGTTTGTGTGTGTGTGTGTGTGTGTGTTTTCACCAGAGCACTGCTCAGCCCTAGTGAAAAAAGATGGTGCAAGGGGTGGTGCAAGGGATTAAACCTGGGACTGGGAGTTGGGCGGTAGCACAGCAGTTAAGCGCAGGTGGTACAAAGCGCAAGGACCTGCACAAGGATCCCGGTTCAAGATCCCTGCTCTCCACCTGCAGGGGAGTCGCTTCACAGGCGATGAAGCAGGTCTGCAGGTGTCTGTCTTTCTCTCCCCCTCTCTGTCTTCCCTTCCTCTCTCCATCTCTCTCTGTCCTATCCAACAATAATAACTACAACAATAAAACAAGGACAAAAAAGGGAATAATAAAAAAAAAACCCTGGGACTTTGGGTGCCTTAGGCAGGAGAGTCTCTTTGCATAATCATTACACTATCCATCCCCATACCACCCTTCATTCTTCAGAGAAAAGAAGTCTCCAGGCTCAGCTTCTCCACCCATACCCCCTGCTGAACCCCATGCCCCAGGCTAGTAGCCCCCCCACACACACACACAGCAGTTACATAAACACTACTCTGGACCACAGGGTCTGCCGGGCTTCTGCTGCTCCCACAGCCCCACATGAGACATGCAGGGGAGGGAGCTCCCGGTCCTTTTCCTAACCAGGGGTCCCTTCGCTGCTTGTGATGCCTGGTTATCGTCACAGTGTTCATGCTCACCCTGGCCACCCCCTGCCCAAGATGGGCAGCTCACAATTTCAGAAGAGGTAGCTTGGAGGCTGCTGGATGTGCCTGGAGCCGGCAGCCCAGGGGGAGAGAAAGGCCAGGACGGGTCAGGTGTCAGACCAGCCTAGATTTGTGTCCGAGTTTTGTCACCCAGCAACTCTGTGACCTTGAGCATAGCTCCTTGACCTTGGGCAGCACTGAACCCTCTCTGCTCCAGTCTCCTACTTTTTTTTTTTTTTATAAAGTATTTATTTATTTATTTATTCCCTTTTGTTGCCCTGGTTGTTTTATTGTTGTACTTATCCTTGTTGTTACTGACATCATTGTTGTTGGATAGGAGAGAAATGGAGAGAGGAGGGGAAGACAGAGAGGGGAGAGAAAGACAGACACCTGCAGACCTGCTTCACCGCCTGGGAAGCGACTCCCCTGCAGGTGGGGAGCCGGGTTCGAACCGGGATCCTTACTCCAGTCCCTGTGCTTTGCGCCACCTGTGCTTAACCCACTGCGCCACCACCTGACTCCCAATCTCCTAAATTTTAAACTTGGCTTCCTCTCCTTTTTTCTCCTCCCTTCCTTCCTTCCTCTCTCCCCTTTCTTCCTCTTTCTCTTTTTCTCCTTCCTCTCTCCCCATTCCTTCCTTCCTTCCTTCCTTCCTTCCTTCCTTCTTTCCTTTTCTTTTCTTTCTTTCTTCCTTCCTTCCTTCCTTCCTTCCTTCCTTCCTTCCTTCCTTCCTTCCTTCCTTCCTTCCTTCCTTCCTTCCTTGTTGCTGCTAGGGTTGTCCCTGGTGCCCAGTTCTGCAAAATGAATCCAACTCAAACGCTACTAGAGGCCATATTTTTTATTCCTCTTTTTTTCTTTTCTTTTCTTTCTGTAGAGGCAGAGAAATTAAGAGGGAAGGGGAAGAGAAAGAAGGGGAAACACCTGCAGCACTGCTTCACCCTTCATGAAGTGCTCTCTGTACAGGGGGAGGCCCGTGGCCCTCACCGGGATCCTTGTGAACAGTAATGTGTACACTTTACTGGGTACACCACTGCCCTGTCTCAACTTTAATTTAATTTTTTAACATGAGATAGAAAACCAGAGCATCACTGTGGCACATTTGAGTCTGGGGCACTGAACTCGACCTCATGTTTGAGATTCCAGTGCTTTAGCCATTGCTCCATCTTACAGGACACACTACCCTCCTTTTTAATGACAAGCTAGTATAGGCTCTGACGGTAATTCCTGGGATGGTATTGGGGTGGGGTCTGCCATATTCTGTAACAACCCTTGAGGCGTTACAGGCATTCAACAAGGAGGAACTTACCTCTGCTTCTCTGGATGTCCCTCTGGGCTTGGGCTGTCCTCTCCATTCCTGCTTCTCTTCTCCAGGCTTGGGCATGATGGCGGGGGACCACTAAGGAGACCATTCCTAGTGCTCCTCCTCCTAGCCTTTGGCCCCAGGCCCATCATGATGAAGTCAGTCCGTATACTGGCATTTGTCTGAGACAGATCTTCTGCTGGGGCAGGGGAGCCCCCAGGACCCCCAGGAAAGGATCTGGGGCCTAGTTCAGAAACAGACATTGTAGCAGGGGTGGAGGACTTTGAGGCAGGTTTCAGATGGAGAAAACAAGCAGAAGCAGCCTCTTCTGAAGCAGCTGCCCCTGGCTGACCTGAAGGCACAAGGCCCCCATGGACCAGAGGCCCTGGCGACAGAGGATGCTAGGAGCTGTTTCTGTTCCAGGTGTGTGTGTTCTATGGGGCTGTGCAAAGGGAAGAAGAGCCTGTGTCTGTCCACTAGAGCTCTGCTCCTGAGTGAGCTCCCTCCTTCCCCACTCCCCATGCTTGGCCTGGGTGAAGGTAGGGAGGGCCGCTTCTACCTTGGAGGCTGCATTGCTGCCTAGGGGAGTCTCCGACACAGTATGGACTGACCTCCAGTTATGCCCCCTGTCATGCTGAGGCAGCCCCCTCCTACCCCACCACCACATACACACACAGACATAGTGCTCGTGCAGAAAAGAGCTTTAAAAAAATTCAGGGAAACAAATTCTTGGAGAAACCGAACCTTTCCCACCCACGCTGCTCCCTCCCTCAGGCCTTCTTTCTCTAAATAGACCCAAACATGGTAATTTTATGAAGAAATCAAGCCATGCATTATACATTTTCATGTTTTTTTAAAGCTAACAAAGTGACTTTGCATCTGTAAATAGGACCAAAAAACCAAGAACCCCTTTATACTTGCCTCCTGAATGACCAGAGAAGTTTGTGCCCTCCAGACCCCAAGGATCCCAGCTGGGTCCCCACTGCCCATCAACCATCACAGGGCAGAGTCCAAATGACTCAGGGCAAGACAGATCTAACTCTGCATTGCTGGCTAGCCAGTCTGGTGACTGACACTCAGGCCTTCAGATTGGGTCACCTTTCCTGTCTCCCAATCGACTCTCCAGGTGAGTCTCTGATTAATTTCTCCTCCTTCAACATGCCACGCCTCTGTGTTTCTACTTGTATTCTCTTCATTTGTTCTCTGGGCAGCTGCGGAACTCCTACACACCCCTCAAAACCCAGTGAAAATGCCCCCATCCTCTGTGCCATCTGTTAATAAACTGACAGCTACCAAACTCGATGTTCCTCCCTCCTTGAAGCCCAAAGGACAGTTTGGATGGCCAGCGCAGCTGAAGGAAAGCGGAGCTGGGTGCAGGTTGGGATCCTGATGGGGATTAGCAGCCAGGAAGGCAGAGACTGCAGCCTAGATACAAGGGGTCACCCTGGATTGTGATGGGCAGGATCTGTCCTTGACTTCCAGAAGCTGGAAGCCTGAAGGCTCACCAGCCCCAGGAGCTGACCATCCACAGCTGGGTGTTGGGAGGCCTGGCTGAATGAATGTGGCCAGCTCTGGTTTCAGGACTGTCCTGGTAGCAAAGGTCCAAATGCCAAGTTCTCCCTGCTCAGTTTGTAACACCTGGCAGGAGCCTGACCCCTCAGAGCTGGGGTCACTGTTGTAAACAGGCCGGGAAGTAGCCTTTTCTGGGAACCATGGGCCTCCCCTGTGTGCCGAGGCTTCACTCGCCCTCTGGCCACAAACATAGGCATCGCTGATGTGGCCGAGAGGCTCTAGCCTTGGCTTTCCGGGGGCACACACTGTCCCCTTCCTTCCTGAGTGGCAGGGGTGGGGGAAGGGGGATGGTGGGTGATTGGACAGCAGGTGCATCTGGACAGGGAGATGGGTGGGCCCAGGGCTGGTCCCAAGCCATCTGTGTGTGGTGAGCTGTGGGTCAGGAGGCTGCTGGCATATGCTGCTCTATGCAGCCCAGGGACATGCTGACACATCTTCAGCTGCCCTGGGCTCTCTACCCCAGGCAGAGCAGGGCAGAGCAGGGCAAGGGAGGGAAGGGCAAGATCAATTTGGCACCTAGGGACTTGCCCACATCACCATGCAAGCATCCACCCTGGAGCCTGTGTGCAGATAGGCACTCTTGTGGGTGTCCACCTAGGTATATGAGCAGGTGTGTGTGGTGTGGGTGAGCACAGGTGTGCATGTGTGTACACACACATGAAACCATCTACATCCAGACACACGTGTGTGTGATGTGGGTGCCCACTCATGTGGGGGGGTGGCGTATACATACAGGAAGTAAGTGTAAGTGTGTGTGTGTTCACACTTTTTTTAAATATTTATTTTATTTATTTATTCCCTTTTGTTGCCCCTGTTGTTTTATTGTTGTAGTTATTATTGTTGTTGTCATTGTTGGATAGGACAGAGAGAAATAGAGAGAGGAGGGGAAGACAGAGAGGAGGAGAGAAAGATAGACACCTGCAGACCTGCTTCACCGTTTGTGAAGCGACTCCCCTGCAGGTGGGGAGCCGGGTTCGAACCGGGATCCTTATGCCGGTCCTTGTGCTTTGCGCCACCTGCGCTTAACCCGCTGCGCTACAGCCCGACTCCCGTGTGTTCACACTTTTATGCATGTGAGTATGACACCTGTTTGCAGGTGGGTGTGCGTGTGTGTGTGCACATGAGCCTGTGTGTGAGTACAGGTTTGCAGGTGATTAAGCGTGTGTGATCCGGTGGGTCCCAGTGTGCTCAGGAGTGTGCTTGTCTGGACGCAATGTGTCCTGGTTAGTGGGAGCTTTCTGTGCCCAGGATTCCTACTACCTGCGTGACCCCAACTCTGGCTGCCAACCCCAGTGAAGGTATCCAGTTTATCGCCTTCTGCTCTGCCGCGCTGACCCACCCCACAGTCAACCTCTCTGGAGGTCTGGTCAGCAGCCTGTCTTGGAGTGGGCTTGGGGCACCAGAGTGGTCCCCAAGGCAGGAAATCTGGGGAGAACTGGGGAGAAGACTGAGCTTGAAGTCACATCCAGGACAGACTTTGGCAACCATGACTCAGATATGCTGAGGGTGACGTGTGGCTGACAGGAGGCTGGGGTCCCATCTGCAGCTGGACAGAAAGGGGTGCGGTGAGAGGGGCACAGGGGGTTGGTAATGCAGTCAGATCTGATGTCCCCTGGCCAAGAGGCCTCGGTCATTTCACTCAGCACACTCAGCAGAATCTATGCTGAGGCTTTACCGTGTCCCTCCTGCCGGGCTCTGGCTCTGTGACCCCACATCCCTTCTTGGTGAAGCTTACGTGTGGCTCTTAGGAATCACACTTCTAGGCCTCTCTGCAGGCCAGGCTGGGGTCACCTGTCCAGCACCTGTTCCTGCTGGATTTCGTGCTTGTCTGCTCACATGTGACACTGCTGACCGGCCAGCTATCTGCACACGCCAGGACCCTCAGGAGACAGTGTGCTTGTTCCTGGTGGCTTGTCTTTAGCTAGAAGTCCCAAAGGCTTAGTTCAAGGAAACTGCATGCCCCGGAGTTCCCTTCCTCATACCTGCTCCAAAACCCCTAGCTGCTGATACAGAGGAAGCCTGCTGGACTCACCCTGTTTTTTATTTTTTATTTAATAATTATTGACAATAAAGATAACAGGAATACAATTCCATACAGTTCCCACCATCAGAGTTCCATGTCCCATCCCCTCCATGGGAAACTCCTCTTTTCTTTATCCCTTTGGGAGTAGGGGCCAAAGTTCTTTATGGGGATGCAGAGGGCGGAAGGTCTGGCTTCTGTAATTGCTTCTCTTCTGGACATGGACATTGGCAGGTCAGTCCATACCCCCAGCCTGTTTCTATCTCTCCCTAGTGGGGTAGAGCTCTGGGGAGGGTCTTACCTTGTTTTAAGGACAGAGGACACTCTTGTCCAGAGGTGTGGCTGCAAGGGTTGTGGTCACCTCCACTGTTTGTTCCTCTGGTGCCTGGCCTCTGATCAGGTCGTTGGGGCTTGTCAGTGACCCTCTTTGTCAGTCTGGGGCTCTGGGGGACCCCTGAGCTAGAGGTCCTTAGACTGCCCTGCTCCCTTCTCTATGTACCCCATCACAAGCCCTTGTGGGAGGAGGCACTGGGGCTTGTTTTTGGCATTTGTAGTTTTTTTTTTCCTAAACATTGCTTCTGGCATGATCCCCACACCCAGTCTGTACTAGCAGTAAATACGAACGGAATCCTTGTGGAAGGATGATTTCAGTGTTTTCCTGAATCCATGGCCATGTAAATAGATGGGTGGCCCAAGATGCTAAGGTGTGTGTGTGTGTGTGTGTGTGTGTGTAGTGGGGGGGTGCTTCCTGGCTGACAAGCCCCCTTTTGGGGCCCTAGTCTTGCCTCCTCTCCGCAGATGCCCCTCAGAGAAACCAGCACCCCTGCCGCTTCCCATCCCCTAGCCCAGCCCCCAGCCTGTCTGATTGCCTTTCTGGTTATTGAGCTGGGCTGTTTCTGGTTGCTGGGTCTTTCTATCAATTTTTTTATTTCTTTTTTTATATTTATTTATTTATTCCCTTTTGTTGCCCTTGTTTTATTGTTGTAGTTATTTTTGATGTCATTGTTGCTGGATAGGACAGAGATAAATGGAGAGAGGAGGGGAAGATGGAGAGGGAGAGAGAAAGAGAGACACCTACAGACCTGCTTCACCACCTGTGAAGTGACTCCCCTGCAGGTGGGGAGCCGGGGCTCTAACTGGGATCCTTACGCAGGTCCTTGCGCTTCGTGCCACATGTGCTTAACCCACTGCGCTACTGCCCGACTCCCCTCAATTTTTTTTAAATTCCTGTCTAGACAGTATTATTTACTTGCTAAAAAAAAGTATATATATATATGCTCTTCCTCCCCCTGTTCCAGAGGAGACTTGATAAACAAGCCACCACTTCTTCTCAACAGACCATGGGTCCCCAGACACCCTGGGGGGAGAGGCAGTGGGCAGAGCCAGTCCATGGAAGGGAGGAACCCATAGGAAAGAGGCAGATGGTGGCTTGGGCTGGGAGTTGGGGGAGCACGGCAGATACACTCACTCCCCCCCCCTCCCGTCCCTGTGCTTTGTGGACCTGAGGTCCTGGAGTCAAATGCCTTTCAGTCTGTATGGCCAGAGGTCCCTTCCCCTACTGCTTGTGTGGGGACCTTGCTGTCCTGGAGAAGACCCCAGGATTCCCTTGCTCTAGCCAGTATCCCTGAGAGCCTTTGTCCCTAGAGGATGACTCACCTCTCAAGGTTCTCTGATGACCTACTCCTTCCCCAGGTCCCAGGAGCTCACCAGGAGACAAAAAAAAGCTCATAGGTTTAGTCACGGTGACACTTTGTTCCCATAGCTTGCCCTTCTGGATTGTCCTGTCTGCCAGGTCCATGTTGTCTCCCCCGCCTGTCGGGTTGTGTCGCAGGAGAGAGAAGAGACCAGGAACTCGTGGTGGAGCAGGAACACAAATCTTTATTCATGCAGGAGGCCCAGAGTCAGATGTGAGCACAGCAGATTTAGGCCATGTGGAGCTAGCAAAATGGCTGCACGGTGACACTTTGTTCCCATAGCTTGCCCTTCTGGATTGTCCTGTCTGCCAGGTCCATGTTGTCTCCCCCGCCTGTCGGGTTGTGTCGCAGGAGAGAGGAGACCAGGAACTCGTGGTGGAGCAGGAACACAAATCTTTATTCATGCAGGAGGCCCAGAGTCAGATGTGAGCACAGCAGATTTAGGCCACGTGGAGCTAGCAAAATGGCTGCCTCCCACTATGCACGCCAGCCCTACTCCAGGTCTTCTCCAGGTCGGGATGCGGAAGAGAAAGAGAGAGAGAGAGCACAGAAACAGGAGTGACTTTTATAGGAGAATTCCAGAAGTGGCAAGTCGGGATGGAACTGGCTAGGAAAGGGGGTGGAGAAAACAAGGCACTCTGGGAAGGTGGAAAGATTCCGTAGCAATGGCTGCCATAGTTTTTTAGCTTTCGGGAATGGGCGATACCCTGAGGGGGTAATGTGGTGGTGGAGGAGTCATTTTTAAAACAACGCAGAAGACTAATATGTAAATAATAATACTCGTATGGAAATACGGTGGTTTGTGGGTCCTGCCTAACTCAGCCACATCTGTGCAATATCCCAACATCCACCCAGGCTTCTTGTCATCTGTATGGTCCCAGCTCTGCAACAACCACTCAGTCTGGGATTCAGGCCACTGCAGACCCCTCAAATCAGAAACATGCTCTTGGAGCTGGGGGTGGGGGTGGGGAGCAGGGGGGCAGGGCCACCTTGACTTTTGCAAGGCTCTGTGCCTTTCCAAGGAGGGTTCCAGCCTCATGGGTGGGTTCCAGCTAATAGAGTCGCAACCTCAGGGCACAAGGAGCCTCAGGACTCCTTGTCCACATGAAACTCTCCCACCCAACACTGGGACTCAGGTGGCCTGAGGAGAGGTAAGGCCTAAACCCTGTGCTGGGGCCTTGCCCCTTAGGTTCTGGGGAGCCCAGGATAAACTTTAATTCTGCAAGCCTGGTTGGAGCGGACCCTTCTGAATGGACCTTCTCTAGGCTTTTACTACTTGTCCAAGTCTTGATCACCATCCTGTGCCAGTACCCAACTCATCCCAGAGTCACTGCCTGACACCAGGAGAGCTTTAAAGAGCATCTTACTGCTTTGTACTCCTTGGCACTGGAGCTGCATCCAGACACTTTCCCTTGAATCTTGCATTGGGTTGGGTGGCATGGGGGTTATTTCAGAAATAGGTGACCTCTAGGTGGTCAACAAGATCGCTCATCTGGATATTGCTCCTGCTTTGTCATACACAAATGGCCCAGGACCAGGGAGGCACACTCCCACCACAATGGTGGAAGCATCAGTGCTGTGGTATCTTTCTCTCTCTCCTTCTGTCTCTCTGGCTTTTTTTTTCCCTTTTATTGCCAACAGGGTTATCGATGGGGCTCATTGCCATCACTATGAATCCATCACTCCCAATAACCACCTTTTCCTTATTTTTTTTTCCTTTTCCTTTCTGTTATACATGACAGGACAGAGAGAAATTGAGAGGGGAGGGGAGATAGAGGGGGCAAGAGAAAGAGTGACACCTGAAGACCCACTTCATTACCTGTGAAACTCCCCCCCACACACACATGCTTGTGTAGATTGGGAGTGGGGGCTGGAACCCAGGTCTTTGAGAATGATAATATTTGTACTTAACTAGGTATGCTACTGCCCGTCCCCCCTTTCTGTTTTATATTCCCTCTTTCTATCTGAAACAAGTTGTTTTGGATGAGAGAGAGAAAGAAAGGGAAAGAGAAATAAATGGAGAGAGAAGGAGGAAGAAAGAATAAAGGTGAAGGAAGAAGGCAGGAAGAGAGAGAGAGAGAGAGAGAGAGTAGAGAAATGTGCTCCTAGTGGATGTCAGTCACATACCTATTGTACAGGCTCCTGGTGATGTCAACCAGAAGACCGGAACTAAGCCAGGCCAGGCTGAACCCATGCTCATAGGAATGAAGGGGAGGGACATGGTAAGAGGGTGAGCCACAGGAACAGGGGATCAAATAGTAGGAGGGATAGAGCCTGCTCCCCTGGGTGGATCATATTTCTACCCATCCACTTGGGTACGACCCTGGAGGCAGCCTTGGATTTCTACTTCAGGCAGAGATGGTCCCAGGGAGCTTTCAAAGAGGCAAGCTGGGAAGCTTCTTAGGTTGTGAAAGACTCCTGGCTCCTGGGTTTAGGTCTGAGGTGTAGAAAGAGTGAGTGCAGAGTTAAGGAGACCTGTGTGCATCCAGGCTCTGCCACCTGCTCCTGGCCCTTGAATCTGTAGTCTGGGCTTCTTGTCTTGGGCTGCCGTTTGACTGATGGAGGTAACAGTGTATGGGCAGCAGTGAGCTTTGGTGATGTGGGAGCCGTCTTCCTTCCTGTCAGGTGGGAAAGAGTTCAGGGAGGCAGGGCTGACCTTGAGCCTGGATGTACCAGTGGGATTTCCTATAGGCATGTTTATTTATTCATTCCCTCATCCCTGCCTTCAGAATTATTTACTGAACATCTGGCTGGGGCACCATGTTCTAGGTCCTGGGAACTCTCTCTCTACTGAGAGAAGTGAGAAAGGGGGCAGAGAACAAGCTGCCGGAGAGGTGCTGGGAATATCTGAAGCTGGTTGGAGGCAGTGGTGTGTGTGTGTGTGTGTGTGTGTGTGTGTGTGTGTGTGTGTGTGTGTGTGTGTATTCGCATGTACAATACCAGGTCAAAAGGTGGATGTGTTGAACTGAGGACAAACACCAGGTCTCTGCAGGTCTAGTGGACCCAGTAGCTGCAGGATGGTGGGGGCTGTCAGCAGGACCTGTTTGGGGTGGCGATGGTGATGGTTATGATGATGTGGTGATGAGAAGGTGCCAGTGAGGATGACTCAATAATGAGGGTGATGATCTTGAAAATGTGGTGATGAAAGAGACAGCAAAACTAACATCTACTGACCTTAAACAAATGATGCTTCATTGCTGGAGGGTAACTCACCTGGCAGAACATAGATTACCACATAGGAGGACCTGGGTCCACGTTTTGTTTTTTTTCCATCTTCATTTATTAGTTGGGTATAGACAGCCAGAAATTAAGAGGGAATGTGGTGATAGGGAGAGAGACAGAGAGATACCTGCAACACTGCTTCATCACTCGCAAAGTTTTCCCCCTGCAGGTGGGGACTGGGGTCTCGAGCTCAGGTCCTTGTGCACTGTAACATGTGTGCTCAACCAGGTGTGCCACCACCCAGCCCCCTGGGTTCAAGTTTTCATCCCCATCTGCATGGGAGAAGTTTTGTGAGCTGTGGAGCAGGGCTACATGTGCATATCTCTTTCTCTCTCTTCTTTCTCTCCATATAAATATATGACATGTATGCTACCTCTATCAAAAAATGAAAGAAGAAAAAGAAAAGAAGAAGGAAGAAAAGAGAAGGAAAGGAAGGAAGGAAGGAAGGAAGAAAGCTAAAGGAAAAAAGTTCCCACCAGGAGCAGTGAAAGACTTGCAGGCCCCAAGCCCTAGCCATAACTCTGTTGGCTAAATAAATAAAGAACTAATTAGTGGCTGAAACAGTTCTCCATGTATTAGCTTTGTCATCACAATGGATGGTAGTATCTACCCGTTTAGCGGATGAGGAGATTATGTCCCGAGAAGGGAGACTCACTTCTGTAGTTTCTGGTAGTTGGCACTGGAGTCAGGATCTGAACATCCCCAAGCCTGGGTTGCCTGTAGCCATGTTTTAGCTGAAACTGGACTAACTGACACACTCACTGGCTGTGTTGATCTTCCCCCACATACCCCCACCTTGGCTGCCCAGGCTGCCATCATCATTGCTGCGAATGGCTGGATTCATCTTTGTCAAGTTTGCACTTTCCTCCAAAGTTTGAATTAACCTCCTCATTAATTTGCTCATCAGGCACCGGCAGTAGGTCGTAGAGCATGAGCACCTGTGATATTCTAATACTTTTCCAAGGAAATTATTGTAATATGCTAAATGGGAGATTTAAAGGTTACTTGTTCTCCTGCAATCTATGAACTGTTTTATGAAAAAATCATAACTGAAATAATTGAAGTGTCAGAAAAGGAAAAAAAAAAGAATGAGGAATCCAATCAACAATTCTCTTATCACTTCCCCATCATCCTGATTTTATTTGGTGTTTTGGCAAAGTACCAGCCCTTGACTGTTGCTCTGGGCAGAGGGAAAAAGGAGGAGGGAGTGATCCACAGGCTTGAAAATGTCAAGCTCGGGGTCCTCACAGTCTGTGCTGGGCCTCTGCCGTTAACCGGTAGGGGGACTCTCCACCCCTTGGAGCAATGCAAGCATCTCAGTAAGCTAGGTGTTGTTGAGAGTGGATTCTGTGCTTGATGACAAGGGAGAGAGAGAGAGGGAGAGAGAGAGAGAGAGAGAGAGAGAGAGAGAGAGGGAAACTATAGGTCTGGGACTCCTTCCAATCCTGAGCTTTAAAGTTTCTAGAACTTAGATCTGGCCCAGAGAAGCAAAATGCTTTCTCCATGAACATAGCAGAATTGCAACTGCTATGCAGACCTGGCATGTGTAGTCCTGCATCCTGGGGGATGGAATTCAGGGGCAAGAAGCTGGCAAGGCATCTGGAGGGTGGGTTGGGGCTGGGTGGCAGTCAGAGGTAGAGGAGCTGGGGAAAGACTACAGACAAATCTTGATGTGTGTGTGTGTGTGTGTGTGTGTGTGTGTGTGTGTGTGTGTGTGTGTGTGTGTCTGTGTGTGTCTTAAGAGCTTTGAATAGTTGGCTCTGTAATTCATGGGATGAATAATACATTGAAGGAACATTAAGTGGCGTCAAAGCCAGAAATGATATCTGGCCAGGAGCCCAGACTCTATCAACAGTCTAACTTGGCCCAAGGAAGGCAACAGAGAATCCTGGCCTGGGCTGAGCACATCTAGCCTGAATCTGCTTCTCCGCAGCCCAAGTCACAGGTTGGAGAAGGAGGGTGGGGCGCTATCTTCTATCAATAGCCCCTGGTGGATTTCCCGTCTTTGCCTGCCCACACCTGCCATTCCACCATTTGCAGGTTTATTTGGGAGGAGGGAAGGGAGTGGGGAGGGTTCTGCCCTGTGCAACTCTGTCTAGGTGGTCCCCTGACCTCAGCGTGCAGATTCACCCAGCATCTAACTCACACATGCTGTCCCCTCCTCACACCCAGTGTGGGTGCTAAGGAAGCAAGCAGCCTGGAAAAGTGGCACATCTGTTCTTGATGTCCCACTATTGCTACAGAGAGTTTGGGCCCTTTCTAAAGCACTCAAGTGCTAAGAATTGAAGAAACTAGAATTCACAGTTTGGGGTCCCGAGTTCTAGAAAGAGAGCAGCATAGAAAGGCAGGGCCTTGGAGCTGTGGAGTTCTGGGATTAGAGCTGCGTCCTGTGTCTTGCTGTGAGTCTCCAGGCAGGTGGACTCACTCCCCAAGACCTGACTCATTTGTGTTCTGCTCCGGGTGCCTGCGTCTGGCGTAATGTGCCAGTATAGTCATACTCAAGTAGAGTCATCATGAAGACAGGCAGAGTACAAGAAGACCAAAGTACCTGGCTGCTTAGCAGTGAGGCCGGAAGGAAAGAGGCTTGCTGGGCTGCCACTGGAGGCAGTGGCCAGGGCTAGGCTGGGCTGGGAGCTTGGCAAGGACCCAGGCAGTCCAGGGAGATGTCGGACTCTTCGGAGGCAGGCCTTTTCCTGGGTACAAACTTCGGGTTTACCCGCTCTGTTATGCACCAGATGCGGGGGCCTGGAAGGAATGTTCCAGGGCTGCAGGAGTGAGCAGACTGGATCTTTCCCTATGTAGCAAGAGACGCCACCAGAGATCACCAGAGGAATGTTTCACGCACAAAAACCATTTATTGAACAACAAAGCAGGGTTTATAAGGGGTCGCAGGAGGAAGTGACATGTGTCTACCATATATGGTAAGGAGGCAAAGGGTCTGGGGGAGGGTCAGGACTTTTCCAGTAATTGTTGAGCAAGAGGTTTAATCTGTTAAAGGAACAAGAAAGCAAGGTTATCAGTAACCAGCAGCCGGAGGTGTGTGTGGGGGGGGCGGTCCTGAGGGCAGAGAGAAGATAGATCAGATATGATCAAAGGAATGGAATGGTGGGGAAGTAGGGAGGGGACTTTGAGGCAAAACAATGATTATTTGATAATAAGGGAGTGGGCGACTGTGAGGCAGGGAGGCTGAGAGAGGGAACTTTTCCCTGGTGGTCATTTTCTTCCCTGCTCCATCTCAAGTAGAGAGAGACTGATGGAAAGGTTGTGCCACCCAGGCTCCTGTGTTTCAATAGGAGACCCCACACCATGCTCAACCATAGCCTCACAATTTCCCTACAGGGAGATAGTGCTGGAGCTTCAGGAATAACCCCACCAGGAGGTCTTGCTAGATGAATTGCTCCTAGAGTTAAATCTGGTCAGACTCGGGCTTGAGAAGAGCCTGGGGGCAAGAGGTTGAGGGCTCCTGGAGTTGCTGGACACACCGAGGGGTGCTGTTCTGTTTGCCCCCAATACATTTACATGAGTAAGTGGAGTTTCAGGAGGTGAAAAAAAAACTTTCATTCAGGGCTGAATGGTGGGGCACACCTGTGTGTGAGGACCTAGGTTCAAGCCTCAAGTCCCCTCTGCAGAAAAGTAGCTTCATAAGAGGTAGATCAGAGCTATAAGTCCCTATCATCTGTATCTATCTGTCTATCTATCTATCTATCTATCTATCTATCTATCTATCTATCATCTCTTACTTTCTCTACCTCTTTCTGTCTCTCAAATGGCTGTTTGAAACAGTGGAGTTGTGTAGACACTGGAAGTAATAGCCCTGGTGGCAAAAATAAATAAATAAACAAAGTTCCAGTCCTGGCATGGGAGTGGGGTGGACCTCACACTCAAGCGGGTAGAAAGATCCTCCTGCTAGTATTGTTGAGAGAGAGGGGGGATGCAGGGAGAGAGAGGGGGGATGCAGGGAGAGGAGGAGATGGTGGGCTAAGGGGAGGTATGGAAGTCAGAGCACAGGGCTATGGGCACCATTCCACCCAGTACTGAATGTGAATCCAGCCTGACCACATACAGTGAGACTTGAGCTGAATCAGCAGCCAGTGGCGCATTCTCCAGTTCTTATTCTTTTTAATATTTAATTTATTTACTATTTTATTTTAATGAGAGAGAAATACTATATATATGGGGAGAGAGTTAGAAAGAGAAGAGAGAGAAGGGGGCAGATAGATACAGCGAGGGAGACCAGACCATTGCTCAGATCTCTTTATTTTTATTTTTTACTTTATCTATTTATCTATTTATTTTTTCAGATTTGTCTTATGGCGGTGCTGAGGACTGAACCTGGGACCCTAGAGCCTCAGGCATGGGAGATATTTTGCATAACCACTATGATGTTTCCCCAGCCCAGCTTCCACGGTTCTAAAAGAGGGAGCGTACCACTGATCAGCTACTGACAACAATCCCTCAAGCACAAAGTCTAAAGCAGCACAGTGACACCCTCCCTCATAGTGTCTGCAGGTCAGGGATCCGGACATGGTTTCACAGGGCCCCTGGTTCAAGTCCATCGCAGGCTGCTGCTCAGCATCTGCCGGTCACATCTCACCTGAAGGGTCTGCAGAGGGTCTACCCTCCAGCTGTCAGCCCCGCATCACAGGGTCACTCGACAGGGCAGCTCACAACCTGACAGACACCCTTCCTTCACTCCAGCATAGAAAGCTCCCCAGTGGGGGTCAGGTGGTAGTGCAGTGGGTTGAGCACATGTGGCGCAGAGCGCAAGGACTGGCATAAGGATCCCGGTTCGAGCCCCCGGCTTCCCACCTGCAGGAGAGTCGCTTCACAGGTGGTGGAGCAGGTCTGCAGGTGTCTTATCTTTCTCTTCCCCTCTCTGTCTCCCCTCTTCTCTCCATTTCTGTCTGTCCCATCCAACAACGACATCAACAACAATAATAACCACAATAAGGCTAAAACAACAAGGACAACAAAAGAGGGGAAAGTAGCCTCCAGGAGCAGTGGATTCATGGTGCAGGCACTGAGCCCCAGCAATAACCCTAAAGGCAGAAAAAAAAGAAAGCTCCCCAACAAATTATCTTCTTAGGCAAATCAGCCTTGGGAGAGACATCAGTCTTCTGCCAAGTCCTGAGAAAAGAGTCCCAGTCCTGCCTTGCCCCCCCTCCCCAACCAGGTAACACCAAGGAGGGCAGATCAGGCTGTAACACAGAGGAGTTCACCTCCACAGGAGGCCTCCGTGATGCAGGGACAAGTGGGGACAAGAAGCCACCTTCCAATTTGCTGGCCACAGCCTGGTGCCACTCTTCACAGCAATGCCACTGGTGTCCCAGGCCTTCTCTGGGGCTCAGAATGAATCAGATGACGCCTGGCCTAGGGGACCTCTGTTTTAAGGAAACAGATCTTGACAGGTGCACCCACGGTGGGGCTGGAGGCCAAGGTGGGGCCAACTTCTTGGGTGCATGTGCCTTCACTGCCTGTCTCCCCCACCCGTGTTGAGGTGGGGGTGGGTTTGTGGGGGAGGGGGCTCTGCCCAGGCTGCCCCCCCCACTCCAGACTTCAATGGGCAGTTAACCCCCGACTGAGAGCTGTCGAGTGTGACTCCAGGGCAGGCTGGAGTGGGGAGTGTGCCGCCTGTAAAGGAGCTTATGTAATGGGGACGTGGAGCAGCTGACTCCCGCGCATGGCTCGCTTTTAAAATAGATGGCTTGTCTTTATATAGCCGATCGCTCCTTTCCTCTGGCTCTGCCGGCTTCCAGAGGCGCTGATGTAGGTCAGATACAGCTTGGCGAGAATTAATTAATCTATAATTGTATTAAAGGGGGGTGGGCAGAAAAGAGGTACTTGGTGGACCCCTGTGGAGCCTGAGGGGTCGTCTGGGTAATGGTGTTGCTGAGTGGAGCTTTGGAAAGGACTCCACAGCATGGCGCCCCCACCTCTGCCTAGAGTCTGCCTGGGCCAACAGGGAGAGCACTGGGCTGGGAGTCCTGTGTAAGCTCCTGTGTAAGCCTGATAGTCTCTGTGGGGGAAAAGGACGAGGAGAAGGGGCTTAGATATTCTTGTGACAGGAAGGGAGATGCAGAAATGCACAACTTGGGGTGGTGCCAAGCCTGCCTGGCTGGTAGGTACCGCACAGCTGGCTTAGCACAAGTGAGACCAAAATCTGGGCTTCTCTGGCCTTGCTGGGTCTTTGTTCTCATCCTGTGTGAGCGCCCCCCCCCCTTCTGTCATCGCTAACACCCATGTCTTGCCAGGCCTCTGCTTAGAACCCTACCATCCACCCACCACCATCGCCACTGAGCTTAACAGATCCAATTCTGGGCTCTAGAATAAATTTCCACTTGCCCCTCCCTGCAGGCCATGGCTGCCAGAGAGAGCTCTGTCTTCCCCGAGGGTGAGGGCCTAGGGGTCTGCTGTTTCCCCTCACACTGGTCTGCTGGCAGTTTCTGCCACTGTGTCTTCAGCGGGAGCTCCAGCTGGTCGCCTCTCCACCTGCCCTTCCCCATCCATCTGCCTCTAGGATCAAGATGCCACAGGTTGGGGGCAGGGGAGGGGGTTGAGTGGGTGCTGACACTGGGTTCTGTGTAATGTCCACTCCCCAAATCCTAAAGGGGAGCCATCAGCACCTATATCATCATGTCTCTCTGGCTAAAGCCCTCACAGTGATCTGTGAGGCCCCAATCAGGCCCCTCCTCTCCCACAGTTCCTCATCTCTTTGTGTCTTGAACCCACTGCCCCCAGTGTTGTCACAGGCATTGCGAACATGACCTCTTCTTGGTAAGACACTCCCAGCTCATCCAGGAAACACTGAACCCCCTTCCTGACTTCTTCCCCAGTCACTGTCTCTGAAACTTGTGTTCCTGTCCTGATGGAGCTCTGGGCATGTGCCCCCTGAGCTACTGCTTCAGAGGGGGCCAGGATCTTTGGGCAGGTGGGTCTAGTTGGAGGGTGATTCAGGATGATGGCAGAATAGAGACTCTGCCATGTGGGCCCCTGGTCAGTGTGTCAGAGTGAGGTCTTCAGTGTAAAGTCCATCCCAAAGGTCTTTATTTTGTCATTGCTGAAGCTTCTGAGATGACTTTCTCTCTCTCTCTTTTTCTCTCTCTCTCTCTCACACACACACACACACAGAGAGAGAGAGAGTGTGTCCATAGTATTAAATCTTCCTCCAGTGCCATGCTTGAACTTAAGCAGCTTGCATGACAATACAGACACCTATCCAGGTGAACTGTTTCGCTGACCTTTGTCTGAAAACTGTAACTAGCTGCAAGGCTGTTATCTCCAAGATAACAGCAGGGTGGTGGCTTAACCTGCAGAGTACACAAATAACCATGTATGAATGAGAACCCATGTTCATAGCCCCAGTCCTCATCTACAGGCAGACTTCACACGCAGTGGAGCAGTGCTGCAGGTGTCTTTCCTTCTATCTCTCTCTGTCTCTCTACTTCACTCACTCCCTACCAAGACCCAAGGTCCCCTCAGCAGTGTCCCATTGAGTCCTACCTCCTCCACAGGGAGCTGCACTGAACCAGGGCTCTCACATCAACCTCACACACTCTAGAAGGGGCGTCAAGTCACCGTGAGAGCTGGTTGTGGGGGACTCGCCCTGCGTGCTGCTGGGGCACTTCCGGTGCTGAAGTATCACGTTGACATCTCTGTGCGGAGGTGTTTCCGGAAGGGCCGGTTTGTGATGTGGCTCTTAGACCTCAGATGGACCCTTCGGCGGCGACAGCCGTCCATCTGGGGCAAGTTGGGGAACCTTGGGGCACTGGTTTGAGGGTGCATGCTGGAGGGGTCTGCCCAGAGCTAGGAGGCCAGTCTTCTTCCTCTGTTCAGGGCAAAGTGCTGCCTGCTGTCCTGGTACAGAGGTGCGGACTTTGCCTCAGGTGGGCGTGGGTTACATTTCTGGGAGGTCTTCAGGTGAGTCTCAGGTGAGTTTCAGATGGGTCACATGGTCAGATGAGGCTCATGATGGTCTCAAGTGAGAGTTAGAGCTGAGCCTCTCTGGTGTGTGGGAGCTTGGGGAGACTCCCTCTGTGTCTCCTGTCTACAATGGGGCCGTAATCAACCAGTCTCCCAAGCTGTTGGCAGGCCCCAGAACACTCGAGGTAAGGTTGCCTCCTCTGCATCTCCTTTCCTGCCTTAAGGGGGCCTTCTGCCCAGCCCTACCCCCACCCCCCTCTGCCTCCTCCACCTCCTCCACGGAGACTCTGCAGCTTAGACATCCCCCTCCTCACGCTTTGTTCTTGTTCGCTGTCGTGCAAATGTCAAGGAAGAATTTAAATGAGAGGAAACTGCCTCAAAGGTTGTGTTTCTGGCAGCATTTCAGGACACTTGTAATTAGGGGTGCCGTGGAGACAACAGCCAGGAAGAAAGGAGGCAGCCCCATCGGGTGCGGACTGGATGGGAACTCCAGGGCCGGGCCCCGAGCTAAGCGGGAGGCTGTGGCCTTGCCTTTGCCAGTGGTCAGAGTTTGTGACCTGAGCTTCAGGCATTCTGAGGAAGTGTGCCCCCTGCTTGGTCACACAGTGCCCTGGACCCCTCCTGTCTTCTGCTCTCCTAGACCCTTTCAGAGGCCCCTCCCTGCCTCTTGAAGGCATCTGTGCTGCCCTGGGGCGTCCTGTTCTTGACCCTAGAAGACATGGTCATTAAGGCCTCTCATTTAATCCAGTTCCATCCTCACCGGAGTGTGAGTTTTGTGTGTGAGTTTTGTGGGTGTCTGGTTGTCTAGATGTTGGCCTCACTCTCATGTGGATGGCCAGCATCTGTAACAGCCTGGAAAAGGAACTGGGCAATGGGCCACTGTGCTGTTTCATAGTGTGCTAATGGAGTATAGAGGAAAAGCCCCGGCAGGCTGCCTGGAGGTGGTGACCTCTGAACAGAGCCTTGGGGGATGGGCCTTGGTGAGATAGGTGGTATGTGTGCACCATGAGAGGTGAAAGGAAGGGGTCAGAAGGAAGACAAGTGCCCCAAGGGCTTAACTGGGTCATCCCCTTCCTCCACCAGCAGCAAGGTGACAAGGAGGTAAGATCTGAATCCAGATGGTCTGATTCCAAAGTCATAGCACTACCAGCCCCTCCTCCTATAAACAGAGTTTCTACAGGGGCAGCTCTGACCCCATTGCCATCTCATAGTTTAAGGCTCTCCCTGTGAAAATTACATGAGACTAAAAACAGCTCAGCATTAAAAAAAAGAAAATCTGCATCACAACTCCCCACTCTCCTCAGTCCAGTTAGGGATGGCTGGAGGGACGCGCCGCGAGGGGAGGGGACACAGCCTTAGAGGAGATGGAGCTCCATGCACGTAATTAATCACTTTTCAATTAGTATTCAGTGCCTTTGTTGGGACTGGAAGCAGGTTAGTTCCAGATTGCAGCTCCGTGGCCTTTGGATGCATTTTTATAAATGTGCGTGCGGAAATAGAAGGCTGGAGCTAGGCTGAGTGGAGAGCAGAAGTGACAGGCGAGAAGGGAAGGGGTGGGACTTGCACTTTGAAATGGAGGGAGCATCCTGCCTGCAGTTGGAGCTGGGTGAGTGCTGGGGGGGGCACTTGAGGTGTGGGGGGCTGGGGAGGGAGAGTAGGGTGCTGGCTTCTTTGCAGTTCTGGGGGGGGGCAGTTTTCAGAGTTTTTTTAAAAAAATTGTTACTAATTTATTTATAAAATAAAAAATTATCGACAAGACCTTAGGATAAGAGGAGTAGGGTGGGGGCATAGCATAATGGTTATGCAAAGAAACTTTCATGACTGAGGCTCTCAAGTCCCAGGTTCAACCCCCCACACCACCATAAGCCAGAGCTGAGTAGTGCTCTAGTTAAAAAAAAAACACTAGAGGAGTACATTCCACACAATTCCTAACACCAGAGTTCTGTAAATTATCCCCGTCCTTAAAAGCTTTCCTATTCTCTTTTTGCCTCCAGGGTTATTGCTGAGGCTCAGTGCCTGCACTATGAATCCATTGCTCCTGAAGGCCATTTTTTTTTCCTTTTTTGTTGTCATTGTTGTTTATCGTTGTTGTTATCATTATTGTTATTGCTGTCGTTGTTGTTGGATAGGACAAAGAGAAATCAAGAGAGGAGGGGGAGACAGAGAAGGGGAGAGAAAGACAGACACCTGCAGACCTGCTTCACCGCCTATGAAGCAACCCCCCTGCAGGTGCGGAGCTGGGGCTTGAACCGGGATCCTTACACTGGTCCTTGCACTTCACACCAAGTGTGCTTAACCCGCTGTGCTACCACCTGGCCTCCCACGCTTTTCTATTCTTTATCCCTCTGGGAACACAGACCCAGGGTCATTATGGGGTGTAAAAGATGGTAGGTAGTTTTCAGGTTTTTTAAGCTGTCAGGGAGTTGGCTGTCTGTCCTGGTGTGATGGTGCCCCCCCCATCAGAACTCACAGTGGCCCAGGGAGGTCCACCTGTTTCACAAAGGACCTGCAGGTCCAGGCCCAGCCACTTTAGACAGAATCCCTTTATCCCCATAAGAAAGCACGGTGGGAGTGGACATTAGACCCGGTCTGCGGCCGCTTGCTTGTTTGTCCTGACTGGCGATGTGACCTTAGGCAGATCTCTTGGGCTGCCACCGCCAGAGGGAGGTGCCCTGGTGGATTCTATAAGGAACGTCTTGGTGCTACACCTGGCCTCCATGTTAGCCTCTGGTTAGGAGACTGACACCTGCTGTTGAAGCCGGAGATTTGTGGACCGAGGCAGCTCTGGCCATCAGCACTCAGTGAGGAGCCAGCCACCTGCCCAGGACAGCCACTGGGAGGGGATCATAGATTCCATCTTAAATGGTTGGCTGGCACTGAGAAACCAAACCAGCTTCCGTGAATTGAGCTGGATCCAGACCCCCGTCCCGCAGATGCAGGCGTAAACTGAAGCAGCACCCTTGGAAGCAAGGGGTCAAGGAGGGGCGACAGGGACAGGGCCAGCCTAGGCCTCTCATCACAGGACACGGGGCCTCAGGAACTCAGCCACTTGTGGGTTTCGCCGAGGCCCCTGAGGTGCGGAGAGCATCACGACTCAGAGTTATTTGTGCATTCGTATTCTCAGAGTGGCACCCGACCTTTTGGTCTAAGAACTCATTCCATTCCATTCTCCACATTTCAGAACCTTCGAGAAATCTGTGAGACCCTCCTTCCTACTGCCAGGGGGCTGTGCTTGGGAGTTTGCACACTCCTTTCTTCATTACTGGGAATTCATTTGTAAATAACAGAGGCAACTTCAAGGTCCTTGTCTTCCTGAGGGGAACTCATTATTCTCCACAGAAATTCTCATCAGGGACCTGGCCCACGTCCCCGGAAGCTCCCCCGGCTGTGTGCGTGCACATGGTGGTTATGAATCCTTTTATAAATAACTAGATCTTCATCACAGTCCCGTATTATTTATGATTACTCTTATATTATTTAGACGGCAGTGCAGTGGCGCAGTGTTGTTAGCAGCTGCTGGGGGGTGGGGTGGGACTGGTGGCTGCACAGGGCTGGATTCTGTCTTGATCCAAGGTGATAGTGGCTCTCAAAACCTTTGCCATTTGACACCCCCCCTCACTTCCCATACACATGCACCTCACCCACCCACTTTGGGGCGGAGGCAGTGGATATTGTGCATCTGTGAGGAAGAGCTTTGTTTGGGGCACCTTTCTCTGTTGGCTGGGCCTGGTTTTAAGAGAATCAACATATCAAAGACCCAGCCTATAGTCTGAGGCCTGGGGTCTGGGGCCTGGCTGGGTCTTGTTTCTTGCATTTGTGGACCCGGATGACCTCTGGCTCCAGGAACAGCAAGCTCTACATGTGGACTCCAGACCCTAGGTCCCCAGCTCGGGGGTGGGGGGAGGGTGTTTGTCCTTCATCAAGAGTGAACCCTAACTGGTTCCTGGTCCCCACACACCTTTTCCTAAGTCATCAGGTCCCCCTAAAACCACTTCCCTGATCCAGCTTTCTGGTCCTTTTTCCAGCCATGACATCCTCTCCCCAGACAATAACTTGGATCCACCTGCATATGAGATTTCAGGCTCAGGGGAAAAAAGAAAAGAAAAGAAAAGAAAAAAACTAGTATAGCCACAGGCCCTTTGGAATATAACTAAAATATGCCTACTAGCTATCTACAAAACGGAGGCCCTCCCCACCCCCAACTCTTCATCTGCACTAGTCCAGTCTTTAGGTTCATGACTGGTCAACAACTTGTTTGGCTTTGTATGTTAACTCTCTTTTCAACCACCATATTCCAGATGCTACCGTGATGCCAACCAGACTTCTCTGGACAGACAACCCCACCAATGTGTCCTGGAGCTCTGCTTTCCCAGAGCCCCGCCCCACTAGGGAAATAGAGAGGCAGGCTGGGATTATGGATCGACCTGTCAACACCCATGTTCAGTGGGGAAGCAATTACAGAAGCCAGACCTTCCACCTTCTGCATCCCACAGTGACCTTGGGTCCATGCTCCCAGAGGGTTAAAGAATAGGAAAGCTATCAGGGGAGGGGATGGGATACAGAGTTCTGGTGTTGGGAATTGTGTGGAGTTGTACCCCTCTTATCCTACGATTTTGTCAGTGTTTCCTTTTTATAAAACAACAACAGCAAAAACACTAGCAACATGACAAGTGTTGTCCTCACAGGAATGGTGACAAGCATAGTGGGGTCTTCTAGAAGTCACAGCCTTCATGCTGACCACAGAACTTACGTCTCCCTCTGTGCAACACCGCCCTGTCCCCCCTCTCCCAAGTGCTGGCAGCTACTCTTTGGGACAGTGGGGTCTCGGTCTCCTGCAAGCACAGCAGAGCATATGTCCCAACAAGAAGAGGAGGAGGCAACTGGCAGCTCCAGGACCCTCTGTCAGAGCTGAGTGTGACCCCATCCCCAAAGAATCAATATCCCCTCGCTGAGCTTCTGCTCCCTTCCTGAGGGCAGACGACTGGGTGGTCCCTGCACCCCTTGGTAGATCTAATCCTCCCTCCTCAGAGCTGCCCCGCCCCTCCCCCACTCCCATAGTCCTTGCCATTAATTTGCATACATTGTTCCGATGAACCTTGATTGTTGCAGGAGCTAGACATTCTGAATCATAAATATATGCATCCTCCTCAGTCTTTTATGGAGGGGTGCCATAAATAACCCACCTGATAGCTCCCCCAGAGACAGCTTTGTCCCAGACCACCATCCCCCCCCTTCCCTAACCTCACCTTCTTTTCATTTCTCATTAGCATGCCGCCAAAGAGGGTGTGGGCTTCTATTTTTACTTTTCACTTCTCGATCAGCAACTTCCCTTCTGGGTGAATCCTGGCAGCCAGCCAGCCTTGGAAGGCCCCCCTTTGAGGAAACACAGAGGGACTCAACCGTGGGTGGGGACATCCCGAGGTCCCCTCTGAAGGGAGGTTATCTGTACCACTGTAGTTGAAGGGCCTGTTCGAATCTCTGTGTGCCAGACAGAATCCAGGGATTCTCACTCTCACCCTGGGAAGGGATTACCTGTGCCTTGGGATTGCAGGTGGGCTGTGCCAGGTAGGGACCAGCATGTACAGCACAGGCCGTGCCTCAGGGCTGCAGGTGTATTTGGGAAAGGCTGCTTTTTTATGCCTGCGCCTGGGGCTCCCTTGTCTCCCTTTTTTTAAAAAATTTATTTTATTTTATTTATTTATTCCCTTTTGTTGCCCTTGTTGCCTTTTTTTTTTTTGCGGGGGGAGTCTCCTCTCCCAATTCATTACCCCCTTCTGTTCTGCTGGACTCCTGGCAAGAGCACACAGTACTGAACAACAGCGTGTTTCTGTTTGGCTCGCTTGCACCTGCCTTCATGCAATTCTTTCTTCCAATACAGAACATGGGGTGGGTACCATGACCCCCCCCCAGGGGAAACTGAGGCTGGTTTCAGACAGGTGAAGGACGCTGAAGTTGCATAGCTAGAAAGTAGCAGGGCTATGGGGGAGTCTGCAGTTGACAGCACCTTCCAGGGCATCCGTTCTGGTCATGGGAGGCCTGGCCCTGCCCCTACACATAGGTGCCTTGTTGATGCTCACTGGCACATGACCTGTGGTGGCTGGAGGTCAAAGGCTGGGGTTGTGTGCTGGCCTGGATTTTCCTGTTTGAAGAGTCTATTTTGACCTCTCCCCAGAGAAACTGCTCACCTGTCCCTGGATCAAGTGAACCTCCCCTCACTTGTTCATATATATACCCAGCTTCTGCTCTGGACATGTGGGGGGGGGGCTGCAGTGGGGTGTGGAGGTGGCATAGGACAGTGATGTGTTGACCAGGGCCTTCACCAAGAGGGTAGATCCAGACAGTTGAGGAGACAGAGACTGAAACCCACTACCTTCTGCCCACATCTGCTCTGAAGACTCACCCAGGGGTCTGACTCACTAAGCAACAGCCCACTATGCTGGGGGCTTCTCAAGGCAAGCTCAGTGCCTCTTCATGATGCTCTGGTGATCACTCCTGCCCACTTCTGCAAGCCTTGGCTGAAAGCTGGTCCAAGGGAGCCCTCTCCTTTCCCAAGGACACTAGATACTGCTCTTCTCTTGATGTTTGGGGTGGTCTTGTAATTTTGTGAGCGTACCTGTGAGCCACAAGCAGGGTGGTTTGGCTTTCTCTTTTAAAAATTATTTGGGGAAGACAGAGAGGGGAAGAGAAAGACACCTGCAGATCTGCTTCACCACCTGTAAAGCAACTCCCCTGCAGGTGGGGAGCTGGGGGCTCGAACCAGGATCTTTATGCCACTCCTTGCACTTTGCACAATGTGTGCTTAACCCACTGCACTGCCGCCTGACTCCCCACATTAACAATTTCTAAGTGCACCATTTAGTGGCATCAGCTGCATTCACACAGTGCAGCCTTCCCCAGGACTCTTTCCACCTCACAAAAGAGAACCTGTCCCCATGAGACACTCAACATTTTCCAGGACCTTCTCACACTTCTTTCTGGGTGTGTACCCAGAAGTGGGATTGCTTGATTATGTTTTATGTTTGATTTGGGGCTTACAAATCAATCATGTAGAAAAAAAGGGGCCAGGAACACAGCTATTCCACTATCAGAAAATATAGTTTCAGGCAAAGAGAGAAGTGGACACTAAATATTGGTCAGAAGATCAATCCAATAAGAAGATATAACCATAGTCATTATATATATATGCTCCCAATATGAGTGCACCGAAACATATAAACAAGTACTCACTGACCTCAAGGGAGATATTGACGACAAAATAATATTAGTAGGAGATCTTAACACACTACTCACAGCGAGAGATAGATCACTGGGACAAAAAAATAAATCAACAAAGAAATAGAGGCTTTAAATGAAGTCATAGATGAAATGAACTTAATGGATATATACAGAACTCTCCTTCCCAGAAAAACTGAATATATATTCTCTCTCTTTTTTTTTCCTTTATTGCGGCGGGGGGTGGAGGGGTTGATGGTTTACAGTAGACAGTAAAATACAATAGTTGGTGCATGTGTAGTATTTCTTAATTTTCTAGATAACACTCTAACACCCATCTAGGCCCTCCTCTGCTATCATGTTCCAGGACTGGAACACTCCCCCCAACCCGAGTCCTTTACTTCCATGTAATAGAATACACATTCTTAAGGGCACAGGGAATACTCTTGAGGACTGACCATAGGTTGGGTCACAAAGACAGCCTGAATAAATGTGTGAATATTCAAATCATAAAAAGTGGTTTTTTTTTCTGACCATGAGCCTATAAGGTTAGAAATCAGTCACAGAAGGAGATAAAATAACTATCCCCCTCCAAAAGAAAATTAATAATAGATCAATTAGTATGCTCCTGAATACCACTGAAGAAATCAAAAGAGAACTTAAGGTGCACCTGGTTAAGCACACATAGTACAAAGCGCAAGGATCTGCGGAAGGGTCTGGGTTCAAAGCCCCTGGCTCCCCACCTGCAGGGTGGATGCTTCACATGTGGAAAAGAAGATTTTCAGGTGTCTATCTTCCTCTCCTTGTCTATCTCCCTCTCCCCTCTCAATTTATCTCTGTGCTATCAAATAAACAACAACAATAAAAAATGGCTGCCAGGAGCAGTGGATTCATAGTCTTGCACCAAGTCCCAGCAATAACCCTGGATGCAAAAACAAACAAACAAAAAAAACTTAAAAATTACTTGGTGAATGCTGGGCTAGCTTCATGGGCGGGAGAGAGAGACTACCAGAGACTCATGGCTGAGTGGTACGCAGTTCAGTCTTTATTCATGTGGAACACAGCACAATCTAAGCTAAGCTATCTCTAATCACAATCCTGTCCTTATATATACTCACCAAGTAGGGTGGAAACAGGATGTGACATAGAGAGGGTGGAGCGAAAAAAGATTGGTGGAAATCAGGGTGTACTAGGAGAGGGGGCGGAGCAAAAAGACATCTTGAACCAGTGGGGATTAAACCAATGCCCTGCAGGCAGGGTAGTGCTTAATTAACAGTGGTTATGTAAATAGAATACAGTGTTAAGCAGGGGGGATTAAACCAATGAAACAGAAGAGGTTTTAGAAGCAGAATTAGAAGCATACCAACAGGTGAACAGCAAACATGAAGAGACCAAACCCTTTGGCAAAAACCATCCATACTGTCTCCTATAGCATCTGGCTGTACCATAGTAATTCCCATCAACAGAGCAATAGAGGGGTCTGATTTTAGCACCCCTTCCAGACAGTGGCTCCTCTTTGGTCTTCTCTTCTTCACAGCAGGGTGCAGGGTGCAAGGTGGCTCCCACTGCATTCTGGTTCACAGTCTAAGGGTGCAGGATGTAAACCGTCTTTGCCATCTTGTGAACTGGTTGCAGGTCTTCTTTGAGAAAGTGTCTGCTGGAGTCCCCTGCCCGGTTTCTGTGGAGCTGTGCAGGTGGGAAGGGTGGGCGCTGGACCCCTGCAGGCTGGTGGGTGTGATGATGGGGTGACAATGTTCTGAGTGGTGGGAGCTTGGAGTTATGGGGAAGTGAGAAGGGATAGTGGTCAGAGCTTTTCTTGCCCTACTCAGTGGGCTCACCTGATTCCTGTTTTTTTTCTTTTTTTCTTGGGATTAAGGGCCTTGAAGCTGTCACTGCTGGAGAACAGGGTGGCGAGCAGGGTGGGGCTCAGAGAGAAGCAGTATTTCTTGAGCATTGGACTCTATGAGCTGATCCCTCTGGCTTTGGAGGAAATTACAAACTATCCTATCAAGTGTGGCTATTGACTGAGACTGAGACCAATCTGACATTCATCCGCTGGGCATTTGACATTAAAGAACAATCCGGCAGGTGGATTTGCATGAGTCCCAGCAGGCAAGGCAGCTAGGGTGTGTGTGGGGGAAGCTCTATTAAAAATGGGGGAGGGAGGCAGCTCTAGGAGAAGACAGATGCCTGGGAGGATCGGGGTGGCAGAAGTAGAGAGGTGTGGGTGCCTGGCATTCCTGGAAGCAGTGCAGGGGCTCCTGGGCCCACCGGGGAGGTACGAGCCCTGGTAGTGGGCCTCCTGTGTCTCACTCTATTCCTGGGGGCCTGACAGTTTGGCCAGAGAGTTGGAGGCAGCAGGGCACAGAGGGTAGGAAGCCCCTGGGCACCAAGGGCAACTTGTGGGGTTGCTTGGTGTATCTGTGAGTCCCCTTAGGCATCCTTGAGAGATCACCCAGCTCCTGGTGATGGGACACCTGCTCCTGGGTCCCTGATATCACAGTTGCCCTGTACCCATCCTCCCCAGGCCTGCCTCTGTGAAGCACCTGTCCTCCCTGCACCCCTGCTCAGTGGGTCTGCTCCTTCAGGCTCACCTCTTTCCTTAAGGGAAGCCACCCCTCCTGTCCTCAGCCAGCCCATCTTCCCACACACCAGCTTCTGGGGTGTGGTCTCCCTGCTCCACTCTGTGTGGCAGTATATCTGAAGGGCTACAGACAGGCCCCCAGATTGCCCGGGTGCCAGGATTAAGGCTCATGGTGGGGGAGGGGGCTGGGAAAATGCAGAGGCCCCGGCCACCTGCTAAAACCAGTCTTTCATGATTCCTGCCCCCCTAGTTCTTACATAACAGGAAAGGGCCCGTGGCCCATAGTGAGAGAGGGTGTAGGATAAAGGGGTTGTGCAAAACCAGACACAGCCCTCCTCACTCCAGTGTGTAGTTTCTGAGCACCCAGCCTTCTCCCCGCCCCCCCTCCCGGGCCAAGACTGGGCACCAGGGGGAAGCTAGGAGCATATCCTTTCATGTCTCCATGTCCCCTCTGAGATAAGCAGGGAAATGCCTGCAGTCACCTGTGAATGGCCCCCACAGAGTGGTGGTGGAGTCCCTGAGACCAGCCCTGCATCCACACAGGGATCTTGTCCCCCCAATTCCCTGTGGACAGCCCTGTCTGTGGCTCCATCAATACCAGAGGAACCTCCTGTCTTGCCCAGAATCACAGGCACCTCCTTCTCACTTCAGCAGTTCCCAACACAAACAGTGAGGCCACTTAATAAAGCAGGAGGGGGCAATGGCCGCATCGATCAGAGGGCTCTGGGCCGCACTCAGCAGAAGAAAGTCAATTTTCCCCTTCAGTTCAGTTCAACAAACATTTATTGAGCGCCCACTCTGAGCTGGGCACAGGGGCTGCTGACTGAGACCTCTGTGCGGGAGGGGGGGGTGGGGCCCCCTGCTCTACCTGCTGATGGACAGTCAGGTGCACTGAACGCTGCCTGGCCACTTCATCTCTGGATGCCCTGCCTGCAGCCCTGGGACCTGTAAGAACTCTAGGGATTTGTCCATCACTACCAGCAGCAGGGAGATTTCCCAGCTATTCCCTGTTCCTGCCATCACATCCCACCTGGGAGGAATCATCCCAGGTGAGACGAGACTGAGGGTGATTAGTAGGAGCTGGGAGTAGGGGCACCAGATTTCTGGGGTCTGTGCTATGTGGCTGGGGGACATCTCCAAGGTCTTGATTCTCCCAGTGATGACAACAACTAGGGCTCTGGGTCCTCTCTGTCTCTTTATCAGTGCTGTCATTTCCAGGAAGGGGCAGGCTGAGTGTCTCAAGGGCTGGGCCTCACTGTAGATAGTCTCGGGGGCTTGCATCTCCATGGACCACCCCCATCTCTCACCTCTGGACTCCTGTTCGTTGTCTTGCAGAGGCATGTGGGCAGCCTGTGTCACTTCTGTGTGCTCTCCCTACTACCCAGCACCCACCTTCCCCCTTCCTAAGACTCTCAGCCTTGCTCTAACTCATCTGGCCTCTGCTTACACTTCCTCCACAGAGAGGGTTCTGGGGCCAATAGGACCATGTGCTGTAGGGCTAGTGGCTTCCTGTGGGCTCTCCTCTGTCCCTTTGGGAACATAGAGGGGCAGCTCTCATCAAGGAGCCAACTCATTCCTGGGTGTCAAGTCCTGTCTAGGTCCTGGAAGGGTGGTGGTAGTGGGGAGGTGCTTGTTCAGGTTCTCCACTCAACTGGGAAAAGCTGAGATTCTCTCTGATGGTGTAGTTGGAGTGGGAATTTAGACATGAATCTGAGGACACAGTCTTGTCTCTCAGGACCATACTCCCTAGAGTTCCACAAAGCTAGCTGTGGGCCTTTGGGGATCTCACAAGGGTCAGTCAGTAGGTGTCCTTTGGGGGAAAGTGCCTTTCAATACCCCATGCACATGGCATTCATTGTCAGTACCACTCACCGTCCACTAGTTGTTGGTCCATCCATCCATCCATCCATCCATCCGTATGTCCGCCCATCATCCATCCATCTGTCTGTCCATCTATCTCACACTGATCTATGCATCCATCCATCCATCCATCCATCCACTAGTTATTGATCCATCCATTCATCCATCCATATATCTATCCATCATCCATCCATCCATCCTCCATCCATCAATCCATATATACTCCCATCCATCCATCCATCCATCCATCCATCCATCCATCCATCCATCCATCCTCACACTGATCCATCTAGACCCATCTCTCTATTGATCTCTTCATTCACCCATCTATTACTCATCAGTTAGCCCAATTACCCTTTGTTCATCTTTAATTCATCAAGCACCTGTCCTTCAGGTGTGCCTCAGTGCTCTTCTGTGAGATAGGTGGAGAGGTCACACAGACTGCCTTGCACATACCTATCCATATGAGACAAGAATGAAGATGGGAATGGGGGGAAGAATCTACCTCATTGGTGAAAGCTGGTCCTGGCATCTTCCCTGCACCTATGCTTTGGGCTGGGAGGAGAGGGGCATAGATTGTTGGGCACAGACTTAGCTGACATGAGGGGTAGGACAGCCACTGCTGTGAGCACCTTGGTTGGACAGGGTGGCATTAACTGGCATCCTAGCTCTCAGTTATTTCATGCCTGGGAACAAGGCATTGGCAGCACTGCTCAGGTGCAAGGGCACCCAGGAATCAGTAGGTGCATGATTGAGGGGTTCAGGAGCTTTACTGGTAGGCCATTGAGGCTCTTATGTTTGGTGCATGTCTGGGACATCACCATGACATCTGAAGCAACTTTCCCACAGACCCAGCTGTCAACTGTCACTTTCACACTTTAGGTGTCCTGATACCTGGCTCAGTGTGTGTCCACAGTAGCTGAGATGTGACAGTAGGACATGCTGTCCTCTTAAGACCTGTCTGTGTTCCCCACTGTTGTAACACCTCCTGGGATCCTGCTCATGGGGCCCTTGAGAAGTACATACATTTTGAATCTGCCCATTTGCTGCTGGATGGCTGTGGGTATGTATCTTGTCCTCTCTGCTCTCCACCATTTCCTGTCAGGCTGCGATGCAGAGGAGACAGAGGAGTTCCGGAGTGGAGAGGGAACACAAATGCAGACACCTCAGAGCTGGGTGAGAGCGCAGCAGTTTGGGCCATGTGGAGCTAGCAAAAATGACCACCTCCCACTGCACACAACAACCCTTCTGTGCCGGGGTGAAAAGTGGGCTAGAGAGGAGAGGCAGAAGCAGGAGGGCTTTTGTGGGAGAAATTCCGCAAGTGACAAGTCAGGACAGGATTGGCTAGGAAACAAGGCACTCCGGATAATAGGGTTTTCTCACGGGAATTGACAATACCCTGAGGGGACACCATGGTGGATGTGACCGCGTCTGCACTATTTCCCCCCCTTTTTTTTTGTTGCCACCAGGATTATTGCTGAGGCTCAGTGCCTGCCTTATGATTTCAGTATTTCCTGCCACCTCCCCTTGCCCCTTTCATTCTTTGACAAAGACAGAGAGATGGAGAGGGAGAGAAAAGGAAACCCTTGGAGCACTGCTTCACCACTCATGAAGCTTCCTTCCTGCTGGTGGGGACCAGTGGCTTGAACCGGGGTCCTTCCGCATGGTAACATGTGCTATACAGGCATGCCACCACCTGCTGCTCCCTTCCACCATTTCCATTATTAACCAAGCATAAGTGTATAGGCATACTAGAATCTTTTTTCCTGTTTCATTTGCTTATTTTTCATATTCTAAAGGTGAATTTTTATTAGGGATGTAATACTGATGAACAAGATTGTAAGATGACAGGGGTACATTTCCCACCACTACAGTTCCATGTCCCATCCCCTCCACTGGAAGCTCCCTTATTCTTTATCTCTCTGGGTGTATGGACCAAAGTTCTTTTGGGGGTGCAGAAGGTAGAAGTTTTAACTTATTTAATTGCTTCTCTGCTGGACATGAGCATTGGCACATTGATCCATACCCCCAGCCTGTTTCTATCTTTCCCTAGTGGGATAGGGCTCTGGAGAGGTGGGGTTCTAGGACATGTTGGTGAGGTCGTCTGCCCAGGGAAGTCAGGATGGCTTCATGGTAGTGTCTGCAATTTGGTGGCTGGAAGGCAGTAAGATATAAAGCAGGACAGATTGTATAATAAAGAAGAACTTAAAGGTAAGAATAGAGCAGATGAAATTAGGGGTCTTAGGGTGGACAGAAGCTAGGTAGTCTATTTTAGGTATATTCAAGGGGCCCATGACTGTAGTAATTTTTTCCTGAGCCTATTAGGTAACATGCAGGTGGACTAAAAGTATTGTCTGGAAAGATGGTGTCAGAGTTGAGAATTGGACTAGAAATCTGGATCACGGCAAAGAGGAAAGTATATAAACACTATTGACTATAAACCCCATCAATCTGAATTCTCCCAATGCCCCCCCCCCCCGCCCAATTTCAAGGAACATAACTAGTAGAAGGACAACACAAATGGCTTGATGCTTCCTTGACGTCTCTTGTTATATCTGAAAAATCTCTCTGCATTCACAATACTGCTGTGTATGTTCCAATCTAAACGTAATGTTCTGAATCACTTACCAGTTAAATTACTTCATTTTCCAGCTTCATATCTTCAAATAATCTCATGGCCTGAAGAATACAAACCTTCTGACGGTTCTGTGGTTCTGTGCACCCTGCCCAGCACATCAGAGAGGCTGCGGCTGGGCACAGCAGGGGTCCCTGGGGCTGTATGTGAACCAGTGAACAGCCAGGTTGGTCAGCAAGATGGGGTGAAGGCCCGAGCAAGTGGGGACACCAGAGAAAATCTTACACTAGGGCCCTTGTTCTGCTCTTCTCCAAATACTGACCTTGAGTATCAGGACTTCCCCAAGTCCTACTGTTTCCGTCTGTGAAGTGGACACAGTGCTGGGACCCGCTCAGAGAGCTGTTTGTGAGGACTGGAGAGGGAACAGGCAGTGCTGGGCATACAGGAGGTGCCAAATTCATGCTTACAACTGCATTGTATTTTCCCATGAACTCTCTCTCTGTCCGAGAGCTGCTCCCATTGCTCTGGTGTGTCTCAGTTTCCATTTTTTCCTCTTTCCTTCTTTCTTTTTCTTTCCTTTTTTCTTTTTTGCCTCCGTGGTTATCATTGGAGCTTGATGCTAGCACTACCAATGCACTGCTCCCAGTGGCCATTTTATTTTTCCATTTTATTGGATAAGACAGAAATTGAGAGAGGAGGGGGAGATAGAGAGATAAGACACTTGCAGACCTGCCTCACCACTTGTGAAATATCATCCTTGCAGGTAGGGAGCAGGGACTCGAACCTGGATCCTTGCTCAGGTCCTTGCACTTCGTACAATGTGCATTTAACTGGGTGCGCCACCACCCAGCCCACAGTTACCCCATTTTTCAAATGATTACTAACTTGAGCCACTTATAGCCACCACTGTGTGAGTGAATGCTGCGGGGGTGGCATCTCGGTTGGAGGCCCTGATCTCAGTACCCTGAGAGGGAAAAGTGGGGGGGGGTGCAAAAGGGAAGCATAGAATGCTTGCTCCCTGACCTGGGTCAGCCTGCTCATCTGAGGATGGGGTGGAGGGATAGGGAGGGACAGATCCTAAACTGCCTTCTGTATTGACCACTCAGGGACCCCAACCAGACTGCAGAGAATGTGTTTTGGTTTCTCTGCATGCAGAAACAGACACACCCTTTCCCCCAGGACTGGTCCCAAAATCTGTGCTCTGGGCAGGGCGAGGAGGAAGGCACACTAAGGGCACAGATCCATGAGTTGGCCAGCCACCACTCAGCGAAGATGGGAGGCAATCGTAATGAGGCAGTCGGCTGCACCAGGTGAAGGCCGGCTCTGGGCCGCAGGGATAAAGTCTCTGCAGGTAACACCTGGGATGACAGCAGATTGGCTCAGGTTGATTTAAAGCGTCAGCATTTTTTTTTTTAAGCCTGCAAACGTGCCTTTTCATCATGTTGCATCCGAAATGGGAGACAAAGGGCCTTCATTATTCATAGATCACATCCTTCCCAAGAGGAGCTTTTCTCACACTTAATAACTTCCCAGGACTCCTGGCTCTGGCTGGTCCAAGGGGCAAGTGGATGTCTTATTTATGCCTTGTGCATTTTTCACGAGCTCCATATCCCCAGGAGACCTGGAGCCCCACTTCCTGCACAGGCCCCTTCCTGGACTTTGGTCTGAGGGTGTTTAAGTTCTGCCTGGTGATCAGAGGCAGAGCCAGGTACTCAGAGTGGGTCTGGAGTCCCCATTCCCTCTGCTCAGGTAGGACACTGGGGTCTCCTGTCTGGGTCAACGGCCTTCACAAGTGTCCCCATCTGTGCCAAGTCTGTGGTACCAATGTGCTTGCCTCTATGCCACTGCCCATATCCAGGGCATCCTGAGTCTCCCATCATGACTGCCACTTCATTGTCTTGGTCGGCACTGCTATAGGAAACAGCAGGTGGCTGGCTCACCTGGTAGAAAATACCTGGCTTTGAGCCCTGGGCTACAGCATAGGTGTGTCTGCAGTGGGAAGCTTCATAAATGGTGGAGTGATATTATGACATATCTCACTCTGTCTCTCTCTCTCTCTTCCCTCTCTCTCTCTTTCTCTCTCTCTCTGTGGTGGGGGCATAGAGAGTGAAAGACAATGGGAGAGCTCAGAGAGAGAAAGAAATCTGCCACCTTGGTTCCCTTGAAATTTCTTTCTTTTTAAGTTATCTTTATTTATTTGTTGGATAGCCAGAAATTGAGAGGGAAGGGGTAAATAGAAAGTATGAGAGATAGACACCTGCAGCCCTGCTTCATCACTCGTGGTGTTTTACACTTGCAGGTAGGGGCCAGGGGGACAAGGCTCAAACCCTGGGTCCTTGTGCTTTGTAACATGTGTGCTCAACCAGTTGCACCACCACCTGGCTTCTCCCCTGCAGTTTCAGGAGGTGAAGCCAGCTACCTGATGGGAAGGCCCATCTGTCAATCGAGCAGAGCAAGCTGAGGGGATTGGTGGGTGGGGATTGTGAGATCCTGGTGTGCAGAGAAATCCAGAGAACTTTTCCCTGGGGGTGGTAAAACTGGGATCAGGACAAGGATGCTGCACAACTGAGGGTCCCACACTTCCAGAGCATGACCAGAGGAAGCTAGACAGGGTGTGCCAGAATGAGGCCAGACTCCTTAGTGAGAGGGTGTATCAGGAGCCAGTGAACTCGGAGTCTCCAGGGTGGAATGGGCTGGACAGAATGAAGGGAAAGTTGAGGACCAGCGGGGGTGGCACCCTGCAGGCACAGGGAGGAACTTGTGAAGGGCTTTAGAACAAGGAGGAAGGGACGCCCTTGACAGTGGGGGGGATGGACCTGGAGTAGAACTGCCAGCTGAGATGCAGGATGCCCAGCTAAATTTGAATTTCAGATGAACATCAAATAACTTTGCGGTTCAATTTAAATACTGCACGGGACATAATTAAACCAAAATACTATTTCAATGCTTGCAAAAATTTCCACTTAACTGGGCACCCTGCCTTTCATAAGGAAGCATTAGCTAGGGGCGATGGACTAGAAACCCCACCACCGTATCACCTGAAAGATGTGGGGGAGGCTTGGACCTGAAAGAGGACCAGTCCTGAGGACAGACTTTGTGTCAGGTCAAGACACTTGCAAAAACCTTGGCCGCAGCCCCAGGGTCCTCTTAGCACCACCCAGTGATGCTGGGCCCCCAGGTTTGAAGGTGGCAACAACTTGTGGAAGCCAGCTGTGGCCTCCTGCAGTGCTCAGAGGTTCATGTGGGTTCTACAGGAAGCCCCACATCTGTCTGTGTGAGGATGTGGGCAGGCTGCTGGGTGGTGGGGTGGTCTGCTGCTCTCCCCACACCTGCCTCTACCCTGGATCGAGCGGGTGGATGTCCCCTGGCGGTGAGAGGTCCCGTAACAGTGGGGGCTTTGGCAGTCCTCCCAGTGCCCACTAGGCCCCGTGGCCCCCAGCCACTGTTGCATTATGGGTACATTCTGCTCCTGGTCCCCGCTGTCCTGCTGGCCTGGCGCTGAGTGTTTTGGGAACTGAGCTGGCCTGCTGATTCACTGTCTGCTACGAACAGACAGGGCCAGGAGGGCAGGCTGTAGGGAGGCTGAGAGTGGAGCTGACCCAGCTCAGTGTCTGAAGTGGTCTGGCCCGAGTGATGTCTTCCTGAACCACCTGCCTGCTGCCTTCCCTCCAGGAAGCTAGGAACCACAGAGCTAGACACTTATAGACCACACGCAGCAGGACCATAAGAATCTCCAATGCTGCTTCTTTCTCTGTGGAATCAACAGAAGCCTAAAACCTGTAAACAGGGAAGTTGAGTAGGCATATGAGTTCCATGACCCCACAGCACCTATCTCTCAGATCTGTGCAAACAGACTTGCCACAAGAGTCAATGGACTGCTGCCCTGTCTCTTAGTCCTCTGACAACTGAGGTCAGCCATGCTGGTGCTGGTCATGTCTGTCTGGACACCAGGTCCTGGGAGAGTATCCCTGGCTGGTCCTTCATGGGGACTGTGAGCTCCTGCAATGTTCAGAGGGGGACCATTGAGACCCTAGTCTATTTGGGGTCTGTAGGTATCTTCATATCTGTCTGTCTGAGGTGAGTGGCTGGATACCTTGCATGGAGGCCCACAGACCTTACCTTGTACACACTCCCCTTGGTCAACCTGTCTGCATCTTTTCTCTCAAGTAAACCATATCTGTGAGCACACCAGCTTCTCTCAGTTCTTCTGGGAATCATTGAAACTCAAGGTGGTTGATCTTGGGGTTCCTTGAACTTCTGGCTGGTGTCACATGGGACATGTCACACAGGTCAACTGAGGGTGACTTACGTGAGGTTTATGACATTGGTTTCATTGATTTGGAATTTCAACTGTCTGATCCATTGACTTTCTTTCTTTTTTAAAAATTATCTTATTATCTTTATTTACCTACTGAATAAAGGTAGTCAGAAATCGAGAGGGAAGGGGGTGATAGAGAGGGAGAGAGAGAGACACCTGCAGCTCTGCTTCACCACTTTCAAAGTATCCCTCTGCAGGTGGGGACCAGGGGCTCAAACCTGGGTTCTATTTCTTGTCTCCCACTCTGTGGGGACTGGCTTTGAGACCTTATGGCTCCCTCTTCAGCCTTCCCCAGCAGGTCATCATCTGCAGGGTTCTTTGGGAGTGGAACCACATCTAGCTTGCTGGGTGTCACATAGGTGTGACTAAGTGTCACATAGGGGCACCTCCTAGCATCCCATAACCAGGCACCTTCCTTCTTTTGCTTCTGTTCTATGTTGCCACTCCAAGGGAATAATGTCAGAAAGCCTGGGAACCATAGTGTTTATCCCAAACCCCGAGTGACACTTATGGAGAGACTGTGGTTTCCAGAGGGCTCCCTGGCCCACAAGCAGGCACTTCAACTAGTGACCATTAAAGCAAGAGGAGCCCCTGGTCTTCGGCTGGGGCTGGCCCCCAGTAGGGGGAAGAAGACCAGGAGCCCTGAAGCAGTGCGTGCTGGGCATTAGGTTTTCTCCTTAGGTTTTCTCTCAGGGGGATCTGGGATCCCAAGTGGAAGAAACTCACCAGCCTTGAGGGAGTTTGTAAAGGTCTGGAATGAAGGGGGTGAGAGCCTTCTGGGAAGCCATACAGGAAGGACTTAATCAATAGCAGTAACAACAGAGAGGTCTCAGTACTCCCAGAAGTACACAGGAGGCCTCCTCACACTTGTGGGAGGGGAAATCATAGAAAGGGTCCTACAGAGCAAAGATGGAGGGTGTGATGACTTGTGCCATGTGTGGGTGTGACAATATACCCCTGGAATCTTATGCTTTTTGTAAAACATTTAAATCACCAGTAAAAACAAAAGAAATCATAGGAGTGGTCGGATGGTGGTGGGACAGATACCTTGATGACCACACACATTACTATACCCAGGGATCTGGGTTCAAGCTCCAGGCCCCCACCTGCAGCGGGGAAGCTTCAAGAGCAATGGAGCAGTGTTGCAGCTATTCCCCCCCCTCTCTCTATATATATAACCATTTGCCAAAAAAACAAAAAACAATCAAGATTTTTAAAAAATCACCAAAATATAAAAGAAACCATAGGAAAACAAACAAGAAACAAACCAAATAAAAAGGGAAGGGAGGATTCATGATCCTGAAGACATAGACGAAGGCCAGACAGAGTCAGGAGGAGGCTTTGAATCCACAGGATTCCTTCTGTGCTCTGAGGAGGGAGCAGAGGCCTGGAAGAGGTGCCGGAGGTGTGGGAGATGAAGACATGTGAGGAAACTCAGCAGTCACAGGAGACTCAGTCACCTGAGGTAGAGATGAACAAGTACCCAAGTCAGATGAAAAATGGGACAAAGGGGCAGGAGCTTAGAAGGGACTTAAGCTTTGCAGGTGGGTCTGTGAAGATCTAGAAAGGAAGCAAGTGAGAACAGAAGAAATCACCCAAAGGGGCAGAACATCCCTGGGCTCTGAATGCATCGATGTTCCGGCAGCTGTGACCATATACCCATACTTGGCAGGAGTGTCCTGGCAGAATCCTCACCTTAAAGAAAAATGCAAAGACGTCACCAAGAGTTTGGGCAGAAAGCCTTAGGTAAGGTACTGATGAACAAACCTGTGATCGTCCCAGACTTTTCTGTGACACAGAGGGACAGAGTGGGCAGAGCCTGTAGTATCAGGAGAGTAGGTTGTATTCAGTTGACACTGTGTTTTCGGACGGTGTGGAGATTGGAGGTTGGATTTGGGGACAGAGTGATATCAAACCCACATGAAACAGAAGAGAGTCCCATCCTTAGGTTCCTCTGGAATGGCATTGCTAGAAAAAAAATCAGGAGAAACAGTAATTTTTTTTTCCTGGTCTCCAAGGTTATCACTGGGGCTTGGGTCTGGCTCTACAAATAAACTGCTTCTGGTGGCCATTTTTTTTCTTTTTCATTTGATAGGACAAAGAGAAATTGAGGGGAGGGGTAGATAGCATAATGGTTATACAAAGAGACTCTCATGCCTGGGACTCCAGAGTCCCAAGTTCACTTCCTTACACCACCACCAAGCAGAGCTGAGCAGTGCGCCGGTAAAAAAAGAAAAAAAAAGGGGAGGGTGCGGAGATAAAGAAGAGAGAGATAGACAACTGCAGACCTGCTTCACCACTCATGAAGCATCCCCCCTGTAGGTGGGGAGAGGGGGCTTCAACTTGGGATGTTATACTTATTACAGTGTGTGTTTAACCAGGTACACTACCACCCACCCCCTGTGAAATCTTTAAACTGACCTAGTTTCAGTGCCAGAGGTCCCTAAGGGGACTCGCAGCAAAAACAACCTGGAGATTGGGACATCTAAGCCTTTGTTTCAAAACAATTCTTATCTCTGGTGAAGTCCCTTGATTTTCCTGGGTATATAGCCAAGTGGTTATGAAACAAGAGAGACTGAGTCCCAGTCAGTACACTTGGAGGGCTCTCCTGGGGTGCCTTTGGCTTGTTCGTATTTCTGCAGTTTTGCATGCAGACAGATTCCTTTTGGAAGAGGTGCCCTTTCTGGAAGGATGCATGGAGAGATTTATTTGCATATGACTGCAATGATTTTTTGTTTTTAAAGAACAAGTATGAGTAGAATAAAAGATAAAAATCAGCATGGTAGTTATGCCCAGGTAATGGGACTATGGAGTCTTTCTGCCTCTGGGTGTTTGATTATTTTGTTGTCATGTTTGTGGGAACATGCTTGAGAGAGAAAAGACATGGCTGACTTGTTTGGTGATAATTTATTCATTCATTAGACACTTAATGACCTCCTTTCTCTGTCCTGTAAACTGTAGAAGAGAAGGCAGGCCAGAACCTTCCTGGTGCATCCTTTCAGGTACAGAGGAGCTGGGGGAGTGAGCCCCCTAAGTATGGGGCGGTCCTCAGGATGAGGAGGTGTCCACTGTGTGTCTTGGGCCTGAGCAGGAAGTTGGAGGACTCACTGGCCTTACCCATGGGGAGCACTGCTCTACTCAGCATCAGTACCTCCTCTGCCTACCTGTGAGCCTGTACCCTGGGGCACAGCAAGAGGACGAGATGGCCAGGTGGTGGGTGTGTCATGGTCTTGCCACCTTCCAGCACTGCTTCTGCATTCGCTCTCCTCCCTCCTGGTCCCGTCACCCTCACACCTTCATGTGCAGGTTCCTTCTGAAAGATGTGCTCAGGAGAAGCAGAGAGTGGCCTGAATGGAAGCCCGGGAGGCCCAGGAAGGCCCTGCATGAGGTTACCCGCCATCCTTGCTATTACTTGTTCGTGGCTTGTTGTGGTGGGTCCTGGGCTAAGGAGGCTGGGTCTCTGCCTTGGAAGGTCAGCATACTTGTGATCACGAAACTTCAGGACTTGCCTCATCTGACCAAACCTCCCCATCCAGAGTTCCGCTAAAACAGAGTTCCTGCTGCCTCTTTCCAGTAATTGGGAGAGACACACCTGCCAGGTGGGCCACCTGGATTTGAGCCGCCTGTCTGACTCCTTAACATTAACTGAAAACACAACAAAATGAAGAAAGGGAGGTGAGCAGAGGAGCAGATCAACACATTTGCAAGCTGCTTGATCTGGGTAAGAACAAAGGACAGAAAACAACTGACTACCAGGGAACACAGGAACGCAGACGCAGCAAGTGTCACACTGCTGCCACAAGGCACCAGAGAGCATGAAGCTGGTGCTGAGGAGATGCAGTGGATGGGAGCAGGACTGATGAATAAACAGGCTGCCGGAACATCTCTAGAGAGCTGCCAGCTGCCCGGGGCTGTGGCTCCTGTACCTTCTACACAGGTCCCAGTCTCTGTCAGCTCCCTAAGAACTGTCTGCTCTTTGCTGCGTATGAGGCAGGCCCACTAGCTCCTGTGTATGGGCTGGAGGCACTGGGGAAAACTCGGGCCAGCTGCCCTGTGGCTTCTGTTCCTCAGCTGACTAGGGCGGATGTGGGACGGGGCCCTTGGTTCCTGTTCTCTGTCTCTTTGTTTTGTGAGTCAGGATCAGCTCCAAACCTCTCCTCCACCAGATCTGGAGAACTTATGCAACCAAAGCAGCAAACCCTAGAATGGGAAGTGGGCTCTGACGTTCATGAGTCGAAACACTGGCATTTGCTCCATGTTGCTAGGATGAAGGTGGCACAAAGCCTTTTGGCTTTGAGGTGGGGGGCGGGGGTGTAGTCAAGGTGCAGTGAGGAGGTTTAGCAAGCAGGAAGCAGTTGCTGGCTATGCTTGGTTTCCCCTTGCTACCTGCTTGTACTGACTTCACTGATGCCCTTCTACAGCCTCTGCAGAGTGAGCTCACTCATGCTAAGAACTGGCAGTGGGACTGGGGGTAGATGGTGAGGCCTCCATGCCCTGACCCATGGGGAGGTCTGCCTGTACTTTCTTGCCAGTACCCACTGTGCCACTTCTCAGGGCCTCAGAGCAGGGGCCAGGCACCACCTCCTTCCTTCAGAAACTTCAGTCCCTGGATGATGACTGTGAGATTCTCTGTTGCGGCCATCTGGGTGTGTGTCACCTTCATTTCAGGCCCTCTCCTAGGTCTTTTGTAATGCTCTCCACATTCAGGGAGTTTGACTTTTGCCTTCGTTTACATGAGGGGAGACAAGGCTTTCACAGGCCTGTGGTCACAAGGAATCCAAACCCAGAGGTTGCAGAGTTCTTGCTCCTTGCCACGAACACCCACAAGTGTCTGTCGGAGCATCAAGGCTCAAAGAGGCCTCACACACAGAGGTCACACTGCACACTTAGGCCTTCTGCTTCATTCTTTCTGGGTCTCAGTTCCATGGATCTTCCCAAATCATGGAAATCTACTTGATGGGCTGGGTGTGATAAACACAGTTGAGTGCATATATTACAGTGCATGGGGGTCCAGGTTCAAGGCCCTGGTGCTCACCTGCAGAGAGGAAAGCTTAACACATGGTAAAGCAGTGCTACAAGTCTCACTCTCTCTCTGTCTTTATCTCCTTTTTATCTCCCCTTTCCTCTCAATTTCCCTCTACCTTACAAAATAAAATAAGGTAAAATAAATATTAAGAAAAAAAGAGCTCTGCTCTGAATCGTCATTAGATGATGTTAGACCTTTCTTTGTCTGGGCCTCCATCTGAAGATTAAAGTATCAGGATAGGTGAACTTGTGGGGTAGCTGGTGACATATGGCTTCAGGCCCTGGTGGACTAAGGGGCCATTTAGCCAGAACCCCTACATGGGTGGGGGTGTGGCAGGCATCCATCTCACCTTTCTCTAAGCTCACTTTGTACCTGACTGTAGAGGAGGAGCCAAAGGGGGCATGCACTCCTCAAGGGAGGCCTGTGGGGTGCCCTGGTGCTATTAATCCATCTTCTTTGGGGGTGATTGCATGTGCTGTGCCTCCTCCCTGCACTCAGATGAGTTCTCTGGAGCTTTCTGGGTGCCAGCACATTAGGTCACATTGACCCTGTAGCCCATGAGGCAGAGGTGCAGGCCCAACTCCAAGGTCACTTAGCTTGAGGCCTAAGAGCTCTGTAGGTCAAGTCCTCCCAGCTGAATTTGGAGCCGAGAGGAGGGGAGGGGAAGGGAGGGGAGGATGCCCTCTTGGCTGTTAGTTGGCAGAGGCCTCAGGCAATGGTGCTGGGCTGACAGAGGATTTCAAGAGTGAGATGGGCACGGGGGCAAGGGCACAACATGGTAAATCAGGGAGTGCATCTGTCAGAGTTGTTCTGCCAGTTAGTGCAGATGGTAAGTAAGAGGCAGAGTGAAGGGCAGATCAAGGTCAAGTGCAAGGGTCCTGAAGGACAGTGGGAGGGGGTGAACGCTTGCAGCTACTACTTACGGTGCTGACCTCTCTGTGGAAGGTGGACCAGGAAATCTGGACTCAGGTCAGTGTGGACACATGTGAATGACCAGGGCAGTCTGGAAGGACTTGCTGAGGTTTAAGAAGGTCTAATTGAACTTCTCCAAGGCAACACAGCTCCCCTCCTCCTACCCCTCTTCCCTTCAGATGCTCTGTGAACTTCTGCCCTCCTCTAGGCTTTGCCCAATGTCAGAATCTCAGACAGGGCCTGGCTTATGATCTATAGTGGGAATATAAAAACATGGCTTAGGGTCCAGATGGTGGTGCATCTGGTTAAGCACACACATTACAGTGTACAAGGACCCAGGTTCAAGTCCCTGGTCCTCACCTGCAGGGAAAAAGCTTCACGAGTGGTGAAGCAGGTCTGCAGGTGTCTTCCTGTCTCTTTCCCACTCTATCTCCCCCATTTCTCTCAATTTCTCTTTGTCTCTATCCAATAATAAATAAATAAAATTATTTGAAATAAAAAAAGAAAGTGTGTTTTTAAGTTGAATTGGAACCTCTGGATGGGGAGGATTCAGCGCCCTGAGGAGAGATAGAGTAGTTAATATTGGAAACACTGTCACAGTTGGGCCCTGTAGCCTGCCTGCACTAGAATTCCAGAGAGGAGCCAGAAATAAAGACAGTTTTACTATGTGATCCAGGCCTTCTGGGGAAAATGGTCAATTGGGGCCAGCAGAAGTGTTCCATGATATCTAGGTGCCAAGGGTTCAGAGCTAGAGATTGAATTTGCTGCAGAGTGGCAATGGAGAAATTACTGTTGGATCTTCAGGCGTCAAGCATAGGTCACGTTGGGCCGTATATCACTGGCCCATACGTCTCTCCATCCATCCACTCATTCTCTTATGCATTCTACCACCTATCCATCCATCCTCACTACCCATCACTTGCCCATCAATTCATACATCCACTTGCCCATCACTCATCCATCCATCTTACCATCCCTCTAACACTCATCATTACCCTATTCTCTCACCCATCTCCCACTCATCAGTTCCTCAATTTATCTGTGCACTATAACTCTTCCCCTCATCTATTCACCATCACTCAGTCGCTATCCACTCACAACTCACTATCCACTATGGATCCCTCCCTCCCTTCATCCCTCCCTCCACCCCTCTCTCTGTCCCTTCCTCCATCCCTCCATCTATCCCTCCCTCTCTATTTACTCACATGTGACCTGCCCATCATCCACTCTTCACTCTCCATCAGTCTACCCAGTCTTTCATCACTTATTTTGAAGGGCCTACTGCATACTAGACATACTGCTGACCTAGGATGGATCAGGGAATGGGAAGGGAGAACAATTTACCAAGATACATTAGATATGGTCTCAGTTTTTTAAAAAAAATTTTAATTATCTTTATTTATTTATTGGATAGAGACAGCTATACATTGAGAGGGAAGGGGGAAATAGTGAGAGGGAGGGAGACAGAGAGACACCTGCAGCCCTGCTTCACCACTTGCAAAGCTTTCCCCCTGCAGGTGGGGACCGGGGGCTCGAACCTGGGTCCTTGTGCATTGTAATACATGCGCTCAACCAGGTGTGCCACCACCCGGCCCCCGTGGTCTCAGTTTTTAAAGGTGTTTTTATTGATGAGAGAGAACCCGAACATCATTCTGGCACATGTGGTCTCCATGGGGTCTCGTGCCTGTAAGCCTTGCACCCGTTTGTTATGCTTTCTCTTCATTCAAACAAAGAAACAAACAAACCTCTCAGGTTGCAAAAAATCTTATTTCCTTTCAGAGAGACGCTTATGTTCCTGACAAGAGATGGACACTCCATGAAGAACGTTGTTAGTCAGTTTTTATCAGGGGAATTACTTCCTGAGCTGCCCTTAGAATCTGATTTCCCCTTGTTCTATCTCTGGCCACTCTTCTTTTACCCTAGTTCCCCCAACTCAGAATGATATTTGACTTTTTCTTTCAATGTCAGTTACTTTATTATGGGAATGTTGATCTACAGACTTGTCATTGTCACAGTGGTACATTTCCACAATGCTCTTTGACGTCTTTCCTGTAGTCTGAACTCAGGAAACATTTTCTAGACCCTGACTAGAGTTTACAATAATTTCCTTGGACAGCATCTTTGCCGTTACCTATGACAATAATACATCTTCGCATGAAATGCATACACTACCATGCTCAAGGACTGGGTTCGAGCCCCAGGAGAAATGGCCACCAGGGTGGTGGGTTCATAGTGCTGACACTGAGCCCCAGTGATAACCCTGGAGATAAAACAAACAAACAAGCAAACAAAAACTGTTATCAGCTCCCTTTGGCCCAGCTGTGAATGCTCCAGTAGTTTCCATGGGCTACAAGTCTGCCCGAGTCTGTGTCCTCCTTGTTCCAAGTAGGAGCACCAGACAAGGCCAGGGAGGAGTGTTGGCTCCTGCACCAGCTGCGTCCAAATTGGTTCAGGCAATTGAAAACCCTGTTGGTTAACCTTGAGTCTGCCAAAGCCAGTCCCATCCTCCTAACAAATCCCTGTAGACCTGGCTCACCATGGGTCAGAGCTTCGGTGGTCACCTCAAGCCAACTCACCCCACTGGAGCTCACCCCAGTTTCCATGTTGTTGTGGCTCCTGGCCTGGAGTCCCTTCTTGGAGGGAAGGGGTCCCTCTTGACCTTGAGGGTCATGGTTGCTGTGTGCTCTGGCTGTGTCTCATTTGTAGGGTAGACGGTCACCACAGTCACTCACGCGCCAGGGCTGCTGGGGTGTAGCAGAGGGGCCAGCAGGGCTGTTGGCCCAGTCTGGTCTCTGTCCCTTGCTGACATTAATTGGAGGGGAGGGCAGCAGGCTCTGAGGAGCAAGGCCAGGCCCCTCCCCTGCTGCCAAGGCCGTCTCAGTGCCCCAAGGATCAATTAAACTGTGAGGCCTCTCACCTCTGGGGAGTTAAAGTGCTTTTAAGCAGCGATTAGTCAGACTTGGGCCATTTCTGTTTCCTAAGTGCTCTGCCCTTTCCTTGCCCGCCCTAAATGAGATTATTTGCATTCCTTGATTCCAACCAGGGGCCATGCCTTCCCCATACTCAGACACCAAAGCACTGGCCTTCTGGCCCTGAGGCCAACTCCTCTCCAGACAGTGGGGAGGTGGCTGCCTAGCAGGGGGCAGCCCTGGGCTTTCTCCACTGTAGAGAGGGCTGCATCCCTCCCCTTCTATATACACCCCCATCTAAGTGTAGCCTCCAGGTTAACTCACTTGGCACACCACTGCTGGGCATGCTTCCTCCCAGCCAACATTGTTCAGATCTGTAGTCACCCCGGCTTTTAACCACCTTACTCATGGTCTAGCCAATTCTCTTCTTCCATGTCCCCAAGATGCCTTGGGGGAATCAAGCCATACGGAGGCAGGGGCCCACAGGAGCTCAGAAAGTACTATACTTGCTCATTTCTGCCTGGTTTCGTGTGGTCCACCCTGCCTACCCCCTTGTTGGACCCACTCAGGTAGCAGGTAGGGTCCTCTATGGGAGCAGGGGCGGGGGCGGCTTGGGGGCAGTCAGAACTGGGTGTGCTGTTCGTTGAACTGAGCCAGTCTAAGCTACGTGGGACCCAGCCTCAAACCCGTCTTGGAAATTAGAGCTGAACTAGAATGGAAGTCAGTAGGTGTGCTAGAGGATCGCATCTGAAAGAAGTGGACTTGCCCAAAGCTGAGAGGCTTCCACAGCTCAGAGGCCTGGAGGTGCTCAGTCCTCTGTTGACTCCTCCTCAGGCCCCTGCCCTCCAATATCTCCTCCTAGTCCCTAAACACCTCCACTTCCCCAGGGCCCTGCTCTTCTTGAAAGCGTCATGACAGGTGGTGACAGTTCTCTATGGGGTCCTCCTATCCTACCTCTCCTTGCTGCTTTCTCCCCCTATTTACTTAGCTCTGGTTAGTAATAGTCTAGATTGAGTTTGAGAGCGTGTTTTCACCTCACTATCTCCTTTCCCTTATCCTTCCTCCTACTTTCCCTCCCTCCCCTTCCCTCTCTCTCTCCCTCCCCCATTCCATTCTTCCTTTCTTTCTACCTTTCTTTCTTTCTACCTTTCTTTCTTTCTTTCTTTCTTTCTTTCTTTCTTTCTTTCTCTTATTGCCACCAGGGTTATTGCTGAGGCTCAGTGACTGTACAATGAATCCACTGCTCCTGGCAGCCAGCTAGGTAGAATTTTCTTTTTCTTTCTTATTTCTTTTTATTTTTTATTGTCACCAGGGTTATTGCTGTGGCTCAGTGCTAGCACTAGGAATCCACTGCTCCTAGCAGCCTTTGTTTCCTTTTGTCACCCCTTTCTAATTTTTATTCATTTCTTTCTTTCTTTTTCATTCATTCATTATTTTTTTTATATAAGATAGAGAGAAATTGAGAGGGGAGGGAGATACAGAGGGAGAGAGACAGAGAGACATCTGCACCTCTACTTTACAACTCATGAAGCTTTCCTCACTACAAGTGGGGCCCAGGAGCTCAATAGATACAGGGGAAATAAAACACAATCTTACTCATTTTATTCCAGAAATGACCAGATTCCTTGCTCTCTCTTTGGCCTTGCTGGCTGCCTGAGAGTAGGAGTTGGGGTGGGAGTAGGGTGGGGAGAGCAGTGTCAACAGGCAGACCACCTTCCTGTGGTTGCCCCAAGTCCTGGGTGCCTAACCTTCTCCCTAGGCTGCTTATTTCACATAACTCCTCCTAAGATCTCACACTACTAAGCCCTGAGAGCCTCTCTCCTCATGTCCCCATGTGACCTCCAGTCCCAGCTTGGGCTCGTGCACCTACTATGCAGCTCAGGTCAAACACAGCAGCCCTGGTAGCTGGAATTAGAGAGACAGGACTTTTGTTGAACTGGCCAAAGGGAAGACAGAAGAACAAAGTGTCTCAAAGCTGCTCTGTCTGGGAGAACAATGGCAAGGTGGCTCTCAGGGCCAGGGAATAAGGAGTAGGAGGGCTAAGGACAGGGGAACCTGTCTTTTATTTCTTGCATTCGGCTAATGTCTTATTCAATCGCATTGCTACACAGCAACTATAGCCGGGAGCTTAGCTGTGTACAATTTACACTGCTGGAATGAGTAGACTAAGAAAGATTCAAAGATTCTAGCTGTATGATGATTTGGGTCTGAATGCAGAGGCTGGAAAACAAGATCAGAAGGGAAATCACTAAGCAGAACTTGGACTAGAGTTGGTGTCTTGCACCAAGGTAAAAGACTCTGGGGTGGGTGGGGGGTAGGGTTCAAGTCCTGGAACAGGATGGCAGAGGAGGATCTAGTGGGGGCTGTATCCTTACATGGAAAACTGGGAAATGTCTTGCATGTACAAACTGTTGTATTTACTGTTGACTGTAAAACATTTTTTTGAATTATTTATTGGATAAAGACAGCGAGAAATCAAGAGGGAAGGGGGTGATAGAGAGGGAGAGAGACAGAGACACCTGCAGCACAGCTTCACCACTCGCAAAGCTTTCCCCCTGCAGGTGGGGACCGGGGGCTCAAACCCACATCCTTGTGCATTGTAATACATGCACTCAACCGGGTGTGCCACCCGCGGCCCCTGACTATACAACATTAATCCCCCAATAAATAAATTTTTTAAAGTGAATTGGGCCTGAGTGAAAACTGCAGAGACTTGGCTGTTCCCACAGGTTCTCTAGACCCTCAGACTAGCCCAGGGTGCCCACTGGGATGTCAGTGTGGGGTTAATCTAGGGGAAAGCTGCCTGCCTGTCAGCTCAGCTCATCTGGGCCTGGATAGGCTCAGGCTGGACCTTTGGTGGAGCTACTGCTCTTAGAGGTGAGTAGATGCTGGCTCACCCCAAGAGATGACTGGGCTGAGGGAGGATTCCTGCCTCAGGTCAAAGAAATAACATGAAGATGGAGAAATAGGGGCTGGTTGTGATTTAAGCCATTTGTTTTGAGACACATTGTTCTGGAGACAGGGCTGGGGGTCTTCCCTGGTGGGTTAGAGAGCAGGGAATGAGGCAGAGTTGTAGGTACCGGGGCACAGAAACACGGGGAGCTCAAATGAGTCTCTCTGCTAATGAGGAGGTCAGGACGTGGTTGGGGTGATCATACTGCAGAACACCCACATTTGAAGAAATTAACATTGACACCCTCCAAAGTTCTCCCTCTTGAAGGTGCTCAATCTTATGGGGCAGGTAGGATCTCATTGTTTTTTGAAGGGAGTGCATTTGATTACTGATGATGAGCCTTTTAAATATTTACTTATTTATTTATTTATTTTGCCTTCAGGGTTATTGCTGGGTTTTGGTGCCTGTTCTACAAATCCACTGTTCCTGGTGGCCATTTCTTTTTCCATTTTATTGGATAGGAGAGAGAGAATTTGAGAACGGAGGGGGAGACAGAGAGGGAGAGAGACAGATAGGTACCTGCAGACCTGCTTCAATGCTCGTGAAGTGACTCCCCTGCAGGTGGGGAGCCGGGGGCTTGAACCCGGATTCTTGCCCAGGTCCTGGCGCTTCATACTTTGTGCTTTTAACTAGATGCATCACTGCCCGGGCACCTGGTGATGATTAGCCTTTATTTAGTCTTTCCCTTTGGGGGCTTCCTGTGGAGAAGCTTGACTCATACAAGGGTAGGACTAGGCTAGGATATGGGAATCCTGTTAAGACTGCCAAATGGATGGGCGAGTAGGGGAGGGAAGTGTGCGTTTCAGCTGAAGGGTGAACGTTTTCAGTTTAACTAGATCCTCCACAGTAATGGAGACACTCATAGCAAATGGTTCTTTGTTATTTGGCAGAAATGTAAGTCCTTGTTTCGTCTGGTCATCCTGTCCTAGAAGGTCCCAGTTGAGACTGGTGGGACCTGCTCTCAGGGTTCTATAACTGCAGAAGCAGGCACTGGGAGCATGGGGGGGTCCTAGCTGTCCCCCGGAATGTCACAATCAGGCCTGACATTGAGAAGCTCAGGGGGCTGTCTGGGCCATCCCTCAGCAGAAACTGTAACCTAGATCCCACCCTCTACTTTCTGGGGTTGAGATCCTGCCTGTTAGGGACTTGTAGAGGGTGACAGCCTCTAAAATTCATGCTGCTTTTTTTGTTGCCACCAAAGTTAGTGCTGGGGGTCCATGGCTGAAGGAGTCCACTAGTCCTGGTGAAAGTGTAAAGAGAAACAGAGAGATGGAGAGACACCAGAGCACTAATCCAGCACTCACAGTTTTTCCCCTGTGCAGGTTTTCGTGAGTTTGCAGGGGCTTGAACCTAGGGCCCGGTGCATGGTGAAGCCTGTGCTCTATAAGGTAACCTATCTCATGTGCTCCAGCCTTGTATTTCTACTCTATGGTCCACTGAGGCTTGAAAACATCATGTGGCTCTCTGAAAACCTCATAACCCCAACGTGGCAAAGTCCAGGCTGAGCTCCCAGTGGTGCTTCTCATACAGTCTGTTTGGACTGATCCATATTTCTACCTCTTCCAAGCAGCCCACCATGACTGCACCAGCACTTTTTCTGAGTTCTCTGGCCCCTGGGTAAATATTTATGTTCTGACTTGCATCTTGACTTGAAGGGCAGTTGAGGCTCCCCACCTGACTTCAGTACCCTCATCACCAATAGTGAAGATTCATTCAATACTCACAGCCCTCCCAGGCTCTATAATCTGGGAGAGTGTGAGGAGGGGAAGTGACCTCTAGGGTCACCCCTCAGCCACAGATGGGGTGGGGCTCCCTGGGCTCAGACCAGCAGGCTCTGGTCTCCAGGGCTTCTGCTGTCCTGCAACCTGAGTGGTTTGAGTTGAACAATCCAGAGGGTAAGGGGGAGGAACGCCTGCCTAGGCTACAGGGGCCCCAGGGCACCTCACAGGATGGTACCCTCCTCTTGGCTCATGGGAGTCTGTGGGGATATTTTCCACTGTCCCCTAACAGCCTGCCGGGTGACAGTAAACACTGTTTGGATCCAAAGCAAATTGGCTCTAATTAACCAGCCGCCAGATTATAGCTTGGAGGAACTGGTGAAAGGGATAGTTCTCTGGCAGGGAGGGAGAGCAGAACCCAGTTAGCGCAGCAACGGAGCCCTTCTAACCATCGTCAAGTCGGCTTTCTCTACCTCCACGCTCCTGCTGGAGGGTCCTCCCCAGCTGAGGGCTAGTTTGGTAAACCCCAAGCAGGCCAGGGATGGCCAGGGACATCCACTCACTGCTGATCCCGTTCTGGGTGGAACAGGATAACATCTTCATCATGAGGAAGACCATTCAGCTAGCCTAGATTCCTGTCATGAGCACCGTCAACCCTGGGAGCCTGTCACCACCCTTGCCATGAGAATTACCATGGTTTCCTTTGCCATTTCCATAGTTACCATCACCATGGCGACCACCACCACCGCCTCCACCATCATTATGGCCACTACCACTGTGACTTCCACCATCATCACCTTCACATCACTATGGTTACCGTCACCATGGTTACTGCCAACACCACCTCCACCATCAATACTGCCACCATTACATGGTTATCACTGCACTAAGAAATATCAGTTTCTGCTCTCTTTCTCTTTCTCTCTTTCTGCCTGTCCTAGGAAGAAAGACCCACCCAAGCAGGGTGGGTCACACTAAGCAGACAGGGAAAGAGAGGACAAGGTCTGGCATTTGAAAATGTGAGTAGCTTTTTGGACAGCATGTCCCTGGAAGGGTGCCTGGCAGCAGGTGCCAGTGGTCCTCCATTTCTTTCTCTCTCTTTGTCCTTTATTTATTTATTTTTAAATCTTTTTTATTGTTCTATTAGGGAAAATAACAATCTACCAGACAGCTGTTGTCACATGAGTATAATTCCTGACCTTGCTGTGGTAGGTGTCTGCATACCACTCCCACCCCCCACTTAGATCCACCTCTACCATTCTGCACTGAGTCCCTGATGCATTTCTGATCCTCTTCCCAAGTGCCCCAGAAATGCCTGTGGGCTTTCTCTTTATTATTTCCTTGAGGAGCTGCTTATTATGAGCCTGAGCACCCTGTGATAACAGTGCCTCAGCTTGTTTTATTCCGGCCCGCATAATGCATAAACATTTTAAATCTTCTTGGCTATGCATGAGCGTGTCCTAGAGAAGCAAAGAATAAACAACATTGGGGGCTAAGCTGCCCGCCTAGCGCTGTGCCAGAGAATTTTTCAATCACTTTCACAGCCAGCCCCTTTGCCACTGTCCCTGGTATGGGTGTGTGTGTGGGGGGAGTGGTCCCAATTAGGCCAGACTTGGAGTAGGCCAAAGCCCTGGCTTCCAGTTTCATTCAAGGCATCCAGGGACCCTCACGTCCTTGGAACTAATCCCAGGCTCTGATCTCCTGCTGTGACACTGTCTTCCTCTCTTCCCTTCCCCATTTGAAGGTAGAAAGATCCAGTAGACTTCTGGGGAGGGCACTGAGTCTCTCTAGGCTGTGACATCTGAAGACCTGAGGTGTGGTCACCTGCCCGCACTGTCTGCCCTTCTCTCTGACATACTCATCTATGTTTATGGTCGTCCCCTTCTTGGTCATGGCCTCGTTTCCAGTTGGGTTCCCTGATTTAGGTCCTAAGGGCTCAGTCTCAGGGAACATGAGACCCTTTGACCCCTTTCCCCAGCCTCTGCACTAGACCAACTGAATCAGACCTGAGGGGCTAGGCCTGGGTCTTCACCAGGCACCATGGTTCTGACTCTGATGGGTTTGGGAGGATCTGGCGAAGAGGAAAGTTGAAGATCAGGGTGAGTGAATGCAGTGGTCTGCTGTAAAGAAAAAAAAAAGAAAACTTCTGTTGGACTTTTGTTGTGGGGTTTAACAAACACAGGTTTATTAAATACATAAAAAAAAACATGGCAGGAACCAGGCAGTGGTGCATCTGGTTAAGTGCTCACACTACAGTGTGCAAAGAACCAGGTTCAAGCCCCTGGTCCCCACCTGCAGGGGAAAGCTTCAAGAGTGGTAAAGTAGGGATGCAGGTGTCTCTGTGTCTCTCTCCCTCTCTGTCACCCCTATTCTCTCAATTTTGTTCTGTCTCTATCCAATAATAAATAAATAAATAAATAAATAAATAAACAAACAAAAAACTGTTGCAGCAAAATAAGCAAAGAATGAAAGATCAGCTAGGCATGTAGTGTGGGCCACAGTCCTCAAGTGTTCAACTACAGAATGTGCAGGACAAGGGGAAACTCAGCATCAACAGGTCTGGGGAGAATATGGAGATGACCAGGCAAAGGGCAAGCAGGAAAAGAGAGCCATCCGGCAGATACTCCTTTAAATAACTTCCTTACCCACAATTCCTTGTGAGTTTGCATAAATCTGTCATATGCTCTTGATGTCAGCCTGACGTCAGTTATATGCTAATTATATTTGTGTCCCTTAATCATTTTTTCTCACCATAAGTAAGACACTGATCTATGGGCTTATTGCTTCAACTCAAGAATGGTGTTCCCTCATGGTGCTCTCAGAGAGAGGTCAGCACATCCTCAGGTTCTGAAGCCAGTCAGGCTCCTAGCATCCCAGGATGGAGGCTAGCCCAAAGCTCAATCCCAACTGGTCCAACCTTCCTAGAATGTCAATTTCTGGAAGATGTAAAACCAATGGAGGGTAGTGTTCTGTCTAAAACCTTTGGATCCTATAGCCAGAGTATGACTGACATTCTCTGGGGGCCCGAGTTCATTGACTGTTCCTGTGGTGGGGCAGGCAGGTGGGATTACATAATAGAGCCAGGTGTATGCTCAGCAGAGCACTCAGCTTGAGCAGGGGAGGTGGCTGCAGGGGTGCCCATGGGCAGGGAGAGCACAGGATGAGCTGTGCTGGAGGTGTAGAGAAGACACCAGCTTTACCCATTCTTGTGTCCTGTGGCAGGGGCCACAAAGCTTCTAAAATCCATGTCCATACAGAATAAGATAAATGAGGGCTTCACCAGATGTAATTAAGTGAAAGCTCTCAGATTGGGATCATCTTGGATCAGGATTATGGGAGAATGAGTGAGATTATAAGAGAATAACAGTTCAGAAAGGAGAAGCGAGAGAAATGGAGCAGAGATATGGGCAAGGCAGCCACAGATGGACAGCTGTCAAAGGCTGGAAAAGAGTCCTAGAGCATGGGTTCCCAGACTGTTGGAAGGAAGCAGCCTAAGCATCTTGAACCCCGGGTTTCCAGCCTCCAGGCCTGGGAGGAGCTCTGATTCTGTCGCTTAGGCCTTCCAGTTTTTTTTCAGTCTTGCTACAGAGACAGACCCTAGGAAGTGGACTTTCTGCACTCCTGCTCTCTGGCTCTGGTGGCTCATTGTGGCCACCCCAGGAGCCCTGGGATTTTTAGTGCTTAGTTCCTGTGACTGCAGGTACCCTGAGTGCTGACCTAGTCTCCTACAATCTAATCGTGCAATCTGTGTGTGGCCATATTCCAGGTTCCTCTGGGTTGTGTGTTTCTCTAGCCACACAGGAGACAGATTCAGGGAAGACAGATTCTGGGAAACCTGGGGATGGGGCTGGGGGCTGGGGATGAGCATTTTGGCTTTGGGAAAGGGGGGAAGATGGTGACCTGGCTCCTGTCTGGTGAGGGAATCAATGCAGGGCTGGTGCAGCCAAGGCTGAGCCCCTGAGCTTTGGACGGTCCAGGGTTGTGTTCAGGAAGTGAGTATGGGCACTTCTGTGACTTATTCACTCACTTACTGACTCATTTATTCACTCACGTGCTCCACTGTTGCTCACTACCCCTTCTTCTACTATCTCAGGTGCTGAAGACATTCGAGGGGACATTAAGCCAGGGAGTGTTTCCCTTAGATCACTTCAAACACACTGAATGATGGGACTGAGAGAAGAAAGACCCATGATAGAAAGTGGGGAACTTATTTGAATCAAGTGGTTGGGACAGCTTTTGTTCTCTCTCTTTCTATCACCAGAGTTATCCTTGTGCTTTCATGCCTGCATGACAAATTCACTGCTCCAGGTGATCCTTTTTTTTTTTTCTTTTCTTTTTCTGGATAGAGACAGAGAGAAACTAAGAGAAAGGACACACACACACACACACACACACACACACACCTGCAGCACTGCTACACCATTCATGAAGCTCCTCCCCACCCCCATGCAGAACTGGAGTGCTTGAACTTGGTTCCTTGCCTAAGGTAACATGCCCACTCTCTTGGGTATAGCACTGCCTACCCGCTGGGACAGCCTCCTGTGGATAGTTCATTTTGGGCTGAGACCTGAGTGATGTGAAGAGATAGCTACTCAGAATGTGGGGGAGGATTTGAGAAGCTGACACAGGTCCTGGGGCTGGAGTGTATTTGTGCTTATTCAGGGAACAGAGATCAAGCCAATGACAGGTGAAACTGTGAGCTTTAGGGCCCAAGGAACATAGGGACCCTGCTGAGTCCTGAGCCTGGGCGGGGGAGGTAAAAATCAATTTTAGGACTTACTGGGCTGAGCAGGGGAACATGGTCCCTTCCAGACCTAGGGAACTGTTGACTGAGAGTACCATCTTTTCCTGGGAGATAAGGGGCCAGGCAGTGGAGATTTCTCAGGGGAGATGCTGTTAGGAGGACCCCAAGGCTGATCAATAGCAGCCAGCAGAATGAGGAAGTACTGCTCCAGGGGCAACCCCCCCCCCCAAGGTGGAATGCAAGCCTCACTGTGACTCCCACTTGGAGGAGGGTGGGAGGGGACAGGTGCAGCAGGCCCCACAGTTAGTGGGTGTAACTGGAGGAAGATGTGATCTTTCAGGGGCCAGGGGCCAGGGGCAAGAGAGGGCCTGCCAGAATGAACAAGGCCTGGCTTCTGTTACAGCCTTTGTGTTTGGCTATTCTCCCAGGAAGGACCAAATAATTAGGTGTGATTACTCCCACCAGGACCTCACCGCTCTGTGTTGACTTATTTTTTTCCCCCAGATAGAGACAGAGATGGAGAGACAGGGGGATAAACTACAGTGTGAAGCTTCCTCCAGGGCAATGGTGGGGGCTAAAATCAGGCCTGGGTCATGTTCGTGACAGAGAAGGGGCTCTATCCAGGTGAGCTATCTTGTTATCTCAATTTAAGCTACATTCAAGAAGTGTCCAGAAGGCTGATGAGAAAGCTCACTTAGGAGGGTGCCTGCTGGGCAGGGGTAGATAGCGTAATGGTTATGCAAAGAGACTCTCATGCCTGAGACACCGAAGTCCCAGGTTCAATTCCAACCCCACCCCAGCCCACACATACATACCACCATAAGCCAGAGCTGAGCAGCGCTCAAAAAAGGAGGTGCCTACCTTGTCATGCACATGACCCCAGTCTGAGAACCCACTATGCCATGTGCCAATACTGTGGCTCTGGGGAAAGCTTCACTGCTGTGTGTGCTCCTTTTTTGTATCTTCCTGAAATGTTGGTTAAAATTGGTGAAGTCATACATACATGTGATATGCAAAAAATGAAATTGATGAGTCTTAGGAAGTGGGGCATTGGGTCAAGTTTTGGATTTTCAAGAATGGGATGCCAGGTCCAATCCCTGGCATTGTGGTGCCAGGTCCTGGCGGAGTGGTGCTCTGGTCCTCCCTCTTAAATAAATAGATATTTGCAAAGCAAGTACCAAGTGCTAGGTTGTGAACAATTTCATAGTTCTCTAATACCGGGAGACCAGGGCTCACGCTTCTGAAGTTACCTCTTGTTGGAGGGTTGGCCTGGGATGGGTGATCTCTGGGAATTGGAGTAATTTCCATCTTAGGAGATAGAAGGGTACCCAGAAATGTCCTTTCCTGCTCCTTGGTCCTGTGAAGGGGACAGGAGTGTTGTCCTCATTTAGCTGTGGGCCTGATGGTGGGGGCATTTTGATAGGCTCCTGGAGCTATGGGGAGAAAGACACAGTCTTCCTCTGGGTCACCATGGTTCTGGAGAGGCAGCTCTGTCTTCTTCAAGGAGTTATGGCAGGTCTTATATATTCAGCCTCCGATCTGGTGGGTGTCCCCTCTGCAAGTGGGGTTGGGTAGGTTCTGTGCAGCTTAGACCTCTTACCCAGGATCTCTTGGGCAGAGATCTCTTGCCCAAGATCCATTCCCCTGGAGAGGGAGCAAGCATTCACCACCACTGTGTCTATACAGTGGCAAGGAGGTAAGCCTGGGGATGGGGGGCTGGCATTCCCACCTGGGCTTCGGGGCTGAGCTTTCTCTGTACCTCTGTAAGTTCCCTCTCTTTCTGTGGGATTCACTCTGGGCTTTCTTCCTGGAAGTGGCCCTCTCTCCATGGGAGGAGGCAGTTCACAGAAGCTTCAGATAATGAGCCCTTGGCAAAGCTAGGTGCCCACTCCCTGACACCCTGCTGGCTGCCTAATCTGCCCAGATTCAATGCCATTCCCCCCTTTTCCTGGGCACATCAGAGCTGGGATCTGGGGATAAGGAGGCAGGGTGTCTTTTTGGGTGGGGGTCTACTCTTTGTTCTTGGGGGGAGTTGGTGAGGATTATTGCCTTCTGCCTCCAAGTACAACCTCCTGGAGCCTCAGCTTCCAGTCTGTAGGCTGGGACAGTAATACACCCCATGGGATAGCCCCAATGCCCTGTATGTGAATCATTCAGAAAAGATGAAGACCAAGAACTGACCTGACCTTCTCTGAAGTAGGGGGACCCCATGAGATACCCATGCACTGGACTACTTTTTAAAAATATTTTAAAATTTATTTAAAAAGGGAGACATTAACAAAACCATAGGATAAGAGGGGTATAATTACACACAATTCCCACCACCAGATCTCCATATCCCATCCCCTCCCCTGATAGCTTTCCCATTCTTTAACCCCTCTGGGAGTATGGACCCAAGGTCATTGTGGGATGCAGAAGGTGGAAAGTCTGACTTCTGTAATTGCTTCCCCGCTGAACATGGGCATTGGCGGGTCAATCCATACTCCCAGCTTGTCTCTCTTCTTTCCCTTCTTCTTCTAGCATTTGCCCTTCTTCCGTAGCCAGTCAACAGCGTCAGGTTGAGCCTGATGTAGAGTTTCGAGACCTCCTTTGAATCTGGAGAGGTGGCAGTCGTTGACTATGTGGGTCATAGTCTGTCTGGAGCCGCAGGGGCAGTTCAGGTCGTCTCTGGCTCCCCAGCGATGGAACATAGCGGTGCACCGGCCATGGCCTGTTCGATAGCGATTGAGGAGGGCCCAATCATAATGTGCTAGGTCAAAGCCGGGTTGACGCTTGCAGGGGTCTGTGATGAGGTGTTTGTTCTTTACCTCAGCTGACTTCTTTCCCTAGTAGGGTGGGGCTCTGAGGAATCGGAGCTCCAGGACATATGGGTGTGGTTGTCTGTCCAGGGAAGTCTGGTCAACATCATGCTGGCATCTGGAACCTGGTGGCTGAAAATAGAGTTAACATACAATTTTCAGAAAGTCCCACTGGGACCTGTGCCCCTCAAGATCCCTCAGATCATCTGTATACTATATAGAATGTCTCTGAAGCCTTTTTATTTTCATTTTTTTTAATAGTGGGCTACAGATGGTAAGATAGACAATGTATAGTTCCACACTAAACTCACCACCGAAGTGCTGTATCCTCACCCTCCCACCTCTCAAAGATGACCAGCCTAGTTCTCATAAGTCTTACAGTTTGCTTATCTGAAGCCTTTCTTAGTCCATCCAGCAGCAGACTTCTTAGGGATTCCTGATATTCTAGTTTTCTCTCTGCAAAAGCAGTTTGGAGAGTATCACTTACTGACCCAGGGCCCCCTGTCCCAAGGAATCAGGAGTCTTAGGAAGGGGCTTGCCTGTTAAGAGGTCCCCAGACATGGAAGAAGGACCCACTCCTTGAAGGGAGCCAGTCAGAGGGTCTGGGGCTCAGGGTCACCAGGGGGAAACTTCTCCCAGGGGAACTTCTCTCAGGGGAAGGACTTCTGGGCATCATGTTGTGCTTGAATCCAGGGTTTGGTGGTTCAGTGGTCATGACTGAACCACTGCACACAGCACTGCCTTCCAGCTCAGCACTGGGACTCTTTTTTTTTTTTGCCTCCAGCATTATTGTTGGGGCTCAGTGGTGTTGATACTATGAATCCACTGCTTCTGGTGACCATTAGTTTTTCTCTTTTATTGGATAGGACAGAGAGAAATTCAAAGAGGAGGGGGAGATAGAGATGGAGAGAGAAAGAGAGACACCTGCAGACCTGCTTCACTGCTCATGAAGCTTCCCCCTGCAGGTGGGGAGCGGGAGCTCAAACCCCAGTTCTTGCGCGGGTCCTTGTGTTTCAGACTGTGTGCGCTTACCCAGGTGTGCCACTACCCCGCCCCTGGATTCCTTTCTATCTAAGTGAAATTCTCAAAGGTGTCTTTCCCTCCCTGGGACGTGACTGCATGAGAGGAACTTCTCGGAAACTTATCACCGCCCACCCTTCCCAGGAAGGAGGGTCTAGCTCTCTCTAGGGGTATTCAGCTCAAGCCCGGCATCAGTGCATCTCCTTTTTCCTTTTAGCATAGCTGCTCAGTTAATGCTTGACAGAGAGGAAGTTAACACATGACCAGCTGACAGTGCCCCTGAGTACTGGCTGGAAGGGTTGTTTTCATATCTCCTGCCTGATTCCATGCAAAGATATTTCACTGTGATGTTTATGCCCTCATGTGAACATAGTTATAATCCTTGAGCGCCTTGTGTAGCTGGGAGCTGTGAGGTTGTACATCTTTGCCCAGTCCAGTCACCTTGTGGTCTCAGCCTGCTGCTGCTTATTATGCCAGGCTCTGAGCAGCTGTGGAGCACAGGAGCAGGGCCGCAGGGCAGAATGGGGCAGTGTGTCCTGTCTCACTAGAGGCCGGAATCGGTGCAGCATGGAGCTCAGGCTGGACTGCCAAAGAAATACTGATCCTGCTACAGAAACAGGGATGAGGAGGCAGGGCGGTAGTGCAGCGGGTTAGGCACCCATGGCGCAAAGTGCAAGGACTGGAGTAAGGATCCCGGTTCGAGCCCTCGGCTCCCCACCTGCAGGGAGGTCGCTTCACAGGTGGTGAAGCAGGTCTGCAGGTGTCTATCTTTCTCTCCCCCTCTCTGTCTTCCCCTCCTCTCTCCATTTCTCTCTGTCCTATCCAACAACAACAGCAATGACAACAGTAATAATAGCAATAAGTGTAACAACAAGGGCAACAAAATGGGAAAAATGGCCTCAAGGAGCAATGGATTTGTAGTGCAGGCATTGAGCTCCAGTGATAACCCTGGAGGCAGGAAAAAAAGAAAGAAAGAAAGAAAGAAAGAAAGAAAGAAAGAAAGAAAGAAAGGAAGGAAGAAGGAAAGAAAGAGGGATGTGTACCTACCATGGCATCAGGGTTTATTCATCTAAGATCCAGTGTGAGAGCCGTTGTTTTCTCAGTGGTCCTGTACTTACTGAATTGCCTGTGTGTGTGTGTGTGTGTGTAGGGGTGGGGTGGGGTGGGGGTGGGGATTGGGGTGGAAAAGTACAGAGCAGGTCTTTCATGCTCATGGGGAGAAGGCCTGAGCTTCAGGTTCTGGGGACCTGCTGAAGTCCTGTCTTAAGGACTGGTTATAAGTGGGTAGTTTGCTAAGTTACTCTCCCGATCAAGAACTTTATGGGGCTACTCTGGACCCACACAGTAAGGCCGGAATGTTTGTTCTGGTGTTCAAGGGCCTTTCCAGGTCTCAATCGCACCTCTCCAGGCACCCCCCTCACATTCCCAATGTAATTGGTGTATTTTTGAACCACATACATCCCCGGATACACTCCCAAAGATGAGGCTGCACACCCTTTGCAAACACCGCTCATCATTTCTCTGCTATTTCCAGTGATTTTGCTCTTTTCAGTAAGCAGGGCTTCTTAAGTCCTGAAAAATCTCTCCCCCAACCCTTTTCCTTCCACGGACTACATGTGTCTGCACTTACCTGTGGCTCCTTGAATTTCTGAAGGAATCCCGGCTCTATTTTGCTGAGTTTTCAGGTGACTTTTCATTGTTCATCTAGCTGACCCTGGGATCGATGTGAGGCAGCTAATAGTCCATGGCCACTCCCCACTCCTACTCAAGTCTTGTTTTCTCTTTTCAAAACTCAGCCAGGCCCTAGATGCCAGAGGATGCACCTCATTTGGCACTTATGGAGAGAAAGTTCCTTTCAGATACACAGGGAGCCCCCAGGGATACAGGGATGAACTAGGCACCATTTCAGACTCCAAGAACTGTAATTTTTTTTTTTTTAATCAAATTAGTGGTCCGGGAGGTGGCGCAATAGATGAGGTATTGGACTCTCAAGCATGAGGTCCTGATTTCAATCCCCAGCAACACATGTACCAGATTGATGTCTGGTTCATTCTCTCTCTCTCCTATTATTTCTCATGAACAAGTAAATAAAGCTTAAAAAAATAAAATTTTTAGAAAATATAAATAAGTGGTACGGGAGGTGGCACAGTGGATAAAGCATTGGACTCTAAAGCATGAGGTCCTGAGTTCAATCTCCAGCAGCACATGTACAGAGTGATGTCTGGTTCTCTCTCTCCTCCTACCTTCCTCATGAATAAATAAATACAATCTTAAAAAAAAACACCCAGAATATAATTCAGCTGTAGCTATTGATTTTTTCTGAAGACTGACCACAATCGCAGTGCTAACTCCCTAGGCCTCTAAAAACTCTTAACTCAGGCGTTCAGTTTACCTGTGACATTTTTCTCACTCCAGTCTCACTTCCTCTTGAATTGGAGCCATAGCCTATCCCTGGAGGAAGAAGCTCTTAGTCCTATTCCACAGATAAGGAAACTGAAGCTCAGTGAGAAGCAGCTGGCGGTCCAAGATGCCAACTTGAGCTGACCGACAGTAATAGTTCTTAATGCTCTGACTCCTTCAGATCCAAAGTTCACAAGGTCATGTTGCTTTCAAGGCCCAGAACCATGGCTGATCCATCCGGCTGTCCCAGCTGCCACACAGGGGGAATTACCTCTCTAACGGTGAGTGACTTATGCAGTATGTCAACGTACCACCTAGGAGAATAGAGAAACACCAGCGACGCCACTTTAATTACTCTTCTCAGATGAGGTAATGATCGTTAATGTGCACTGGATCTCATTAATTAACTCTCTGACTTTAATTAACTTCTTGCCTATTTCACCTGACATAATATATTATCACAAATGTCAACTTTGCCGAATGTTTCCCTCTCGGAACAAAATAAGATGCGTCATAACAAATGTTGCGTTTTTGATACTGTGTGGGGCAGAAACCCTTGGTGGGAGCAGATGTGCCACCAGAGGGACACAAAAGTGTCTAGATAGAGTACAGACTTTTCTCAGCAAGTGCTAAGAATTCATCATCATAAGCAGATTTGTCTCTAATCACACTTCCGTGGCTTCTTTATATCCTTCAAACACACTGCTAATGATAAACATGACAACAAAACACCTGAAATCAGCAGAGCAAGTTTTTTTTTTTTAAAAGAAATTAACAAGTCCTTCAGGGGGGTCAGGCGGTAGCACACCAGCTTAAGTGTGCATAGTATGAAGCCCAAGTACCCGTACACGGATACGGGTTCAAGCCCCTGGCTCTCCTCCTGCAGGGAGGACGCTTCATGAGTGGTGAAACAGGTCTGCAGGTATCTGTCTTCCCCCGTCTCTCTCTTCTCTTCTCTCAATTTCTCTCTGTCCCATCCAATAAAATGGAAAAGATGCCTGCAAGGAGTGGTGGATTCAGAGTGCCGCTCCGCGATGACCCTGGAGGCAAAGAAAAAGAAAAAAGAGAAAAGGAAAGAGAAATCCTCCGTTCCTCATGACGGCTCCAAGGCTTCGCGAGACCCTGGCAGGCATGTGAGATGGAGATGGACACTGGGGACAGCAAGGCTGCCTTGGCCTTTTCACTTGACTAGACTGAGAATGCCCCTTTGTTGAAAATAATGGGAAGTGTTCCTAGTCCCTAGACCTCAAGCTCCCCTCTCCATAACTGTCACTCACAACCTCACTGATACTCTGACTCCCACCACTATCATGCCCCCCTCCCAACACAACCATCGCCACCACCCACTGCTACCCTCCGCCATCACCACCGCCACTACTAGTCACCATGGCCACCACCAGAACGCCGCTGCCACTAATCACCCTGCTGTCACCACCACCATCTGAGTAGCCATCACCATCCTCACCATAACAGTCATCACCATCTCCACTCACCATCACTGCCGTCTCCGCTGCCGCCGCGACCCTCAACCCCGTTATCACCAGCCACCACCCAACCAATATAAACACAGGCCCCACTGCCCTTTATGTACCTGTTGCTGCCCATGGTCTGCAGATCACACACCGCTGTCTCTGCCACCATGTCTTCAGGACGGCTAAGCACTCACCACTGTCTTAGTGCCGACATTGTCTGTATGGTCATGAGGGTATCTGAGCACCACCACCATCTCCTGCATCTCACTTTCTTAGCACTGTTATTATTATTCTCAAGACTGGCGATGCCCTCGGCGCATACCACAATGCCAGAGTGATCCTGAACGATCCGTGAGCTCTGAGCTGGAGGAAAGAAAATGCACTTTGCGACGGCAGTTGTGCCGCCAACACATCCTCCCAGTCAGTGTTTGTTACGTGACCAACAGCCCTGGGGTCTCCTGTCTCTACAGCTCCCTGGTCACTGCCAAGACCGGCGTTGCCTCCCTGGGATGGCTGATCTCCACCTTCCTCCATTTACTCCATAGCCGCAGCCCTGATCCCTTGGTTGCAGGGGTCAGAGCCCCTGACAACAGACTGGGTCTCCTTTTCTGTGTCTCAATAACCGACACAAGGTTTGAGAGCAGACGTGAATGAAATGAGAGAATGTGTATTGAAATTGGGTGCTGCTGTGTCGGACACGATCAGCAAAGCGAAGCTGACAGGCCCTTGGGGGGGGCAAGAGAGGCTCCGTGATGAAGTAACCTCTGTGGGGGAGGGGACCGCAAAGTGAACGAGTGCCCGTCCCCTATAGCTGGAGCGCTAGCAATCAGTCCGGCTGAGGAACAGCGTTTGACTTAATTTCATACCTCAATAGGCATTCAGATGGAACACAGCACCAGCTATCAGCCAGGTCTTTGTTTAGCTGAGCCCAGGCACTGTCACCCCCCCCAAATCATCTCTGCAGGGGATGTCTGATTTTTCAGATGCAAATGGGTCCCCCGAGCCCCTTCTCTCTGCAACAACTGCGTACATCTATGCATATGCCCCTCACACAGGAGTGGGCACACACACATCACAAGGCCCTGCTCACATATGCCCCACACATTGCAAATAGTGGTGCACACACAGGCACACACGTACTACACACGATGCAGATGTTGACACACGCCAGATGCGCACAATGCATATTCATATGCACCCACACGAACGCACACCTTACGCCATGTACACACGTCATACGTGCACATGCTCTGCTCAGGAGTACACCTGTCACATCCAGGAACGGATATATGCACATGTTCACCTGCCACACAGCGTGCGGGCACAAGCACACCTGCATATATGTCACTGTGCACACACACAGTGAGGCCTGTGTGTGTAGGACGGCATGCTCAGCACTGTACACGCACATGCACACCCACGTAGGCACAGCCATGGAGTTATATTACGTCGCATGTGTGCCTGAATGCATGTGCACACACCTTATAGGTCCTTGTAGGCACATTCACACGGTGGTTCCTTCAAGGCTTTATCTTGTGGCAAGGCAAGAGTATTCTAGCATGGGGCCAGGAGAGCAGGTAGTCAGGTGCCTTCCCAGTCATGACGCCCTGTGTTTGACTCCTGGCACCACACTGGAGCACCATGGCCAACACCAAAGGGACCTCCATGCATTGTGGAGACAAGATAGGGGTCTCTCCCTTTCTTTTCCTCTCTCCCTCTCCCTTCTCTTACCTCTTTCTCTCTCTCTTCCTCTCCCTCTCCCTCTTTCTCTCTCCTCTCTCTCCCTCTCCTTTCTCTTTCCTCTCTCTCTCCCTCTCCCTTCTCTTTCCTCTCTCTCTCTTTCTCTCTCCCTCCCCTTCTTCTTTCCCCCTCTCTCTATCCCTCTACCTGTCTTTCTTTCTCTTTCTCTCTGCCTCCCCCCACCTCTCTCATGTATAGAATAAAAAAAAAACTGGACTGAGTAGGCTGCTCAGTAGCCTCTGAACACCTTACCTCTTAGCAGAGGTGTGGGGAGAGAGCAGTCAGCCTGGAAGAGGGGTTCCGTTCACTCAGTACTCACCCTGTACCTGACAGGGCATGGCTGTAAGAGACCCTGAGAGGCTTCGAGGGAGCAGAGGAGCCTGGGTGGCCTGGCAGTAGGGAGATGAGCAGCAGAGCAGGCACCATGCCCACTGGTTGGAAGCAGGAAGATGTGCACCAGTGCAAACACGTGGGGCAAAGCGCTCAGGGCCCTGGGACATGGATTCTGTTGAGGGGCCACAGTAGTCTCTAGGTTCTCGGAGAGTAGAGTTCAAGTCTCAGATTCAGGGCCCCTCGGTACAGAGGAGAAATGTTCTCAGAGCCAAGCCCACAGGACTACAGAGCTTGGCTGTATCAGGATCGGCACTGGCTTGTCCCAAGCCCCTCCCCAGCCCTGCTATAGAGCAAAATGTGCAAAGCTCTGGTGCTTCCTACTCTCACATGCTGAGTTTATTCCCCTCTTTGAATTATTGATGCTACCTTGAACATCGATGGCTTCAACCAGAAAGACATATAAACCAGATGTGAACCTTTAAATCTATCTAATGTGTAGTTGAACTCTTGTGTGTCCAGCAGAAGAAGGGTCCCCAGAGGCATAAGACAGACTGTCATTCTGTCTACAGGCCTGTAAGTGAGCAAAAGGGCCATTTGTCCTAAGTCATTGCATTTGAAGGACTGTTTGTTACAGAGCAGTGTCTATTAGCAATCTAACGGATACACAGCGTCCTCTGCCCTGAGCACCTCATGCAATCTTCATGAGCCCTTATGTCCTCATTCATAAGGGAGACACGGACAGTTAAATGTGGTGTATATAAGCCTGATGTGTAGCAGCAACTCAGTATGTCCTCATGCTTGACCAGCCTCTCACCACCCCCAATGGCCAACTGTCACCGTGATGAACGGTTTCCCCCCTCTTCTCTCATGTAGATGGAACAGCCCTGTTCTGCTTTATCCTGGCAGTGCCGCTCTGAGGTGGTGAAGCTATAGACAGGAGCACCGGGGGAGCTGGCCAGGGCTTTTTGATGGAAGAGTCTTACAGTTTGGGACTCTGTTCCCTTTCTCAACATGGACTGAGGTGGTCCTGGCTTCTGTGTGGGTCTCGTGGCTGCAAGGAGGGCACTGAATGAATGAAGTGTGCCTGTCACACAAGGAGCATCCTGAGGGTCTGGGGCTCAGCTGTATTCTCTGACCTGAGGTTCAAGAGGCTGCATGCAGTAGGAGGGGCCACCCGTGTGGGTCCAGTAACTGGGACCTGAAACTGGAACTGGAGTCTGTGGGGCTGTCCCAGACATCCGTGGTTCTGCCACCCAGTCTGCTTTTCTTCCTTGGTGCCAATTCTCCCCACCCCCTCAGGTCAACTCAATCCCACCACAGGGCGATTGATTCTGGGTCCTGCCAGGCTGATGGATGAGCTGGATGGTGTGGGTGTTTGGACACCATCCTGCACAGAAGCTGGGACTCACTTGGTGCTTGTCACCACTTTCCTGTAACAGTCGAGCTCCATGGACTTGCCATTCTCTTCACAGCCTCCAGAGTCCACCTGTGACATGATAGTCACCATGCCAGGGACAGATGGGGCTCCAAATCTCCTGTTGGGGCAGTGGGGGGGGGACAAAAAATCCCCAACACGGGCAGAGAGTGGCAGTAAGCATGGGGATGCCTAAGAGGCAGGGTGAATGGACACTCAGGCCAGTGAGTCAGCTTGGCAAGCCTTGGTGACTGAGTGGCCATGGCGGGTCACCATGGAGGTGAGCTGAGCAGGTGGGAGCTCGCAGACAGGTCACCCCTGGGGTTAGTGCTGCCAGCTGGAAGATAGGGGGTGGGTATATGCGATATGCGTGTGTGTATGTGCTGCGGATTGAACCTGGACCTTTGATGCCTCAGCATGAAAGACACTGTTGATAACCACTACACTGTCTCTGTATCTCCCCATGATGTGATGTGTGTGCTTGCACATGCTCTCAGGGGATGCTCCACAGGTGGCTGGCTGTAGTGTCTTGGGAGCAGTCAGTGACAGGAGGGATTGTGTTGAGCCTGACCTGAGACTTGAGCACTTAGAGCAGACAGACCATGGTAAGAGAAGTGCCTGCTTAAGCAGAGAGGGCAAGAAGAGCATCAGCCACACCTCCTAGGCTACTGGCAGTGTGGGTGTGATCATCTCCAAGGCCCGCTGGCTCCCAAGACCCCTACTAGCTCAGCGGGTGTGACTCCCACACACTCAGAATACACTTTGTTAATGCTGCACCCTCCAGCCCAGGACTGGAACCCTAAATTCTAGTCCCTTGAGCAAGGACCAGGGTCATGAAGCTTATTTCTGCCTGAGATGATGGACGTCAGTCTGGGTCCTCAGTTGGCAGAGATGCTTAGGATCCTCAGGGAGACCCTCATGGCAGAAGTGGGGAGCTTTGGAGGTAGGCCCAGTGCTGAGGTTCACCTGCGCTTTCCACCCAGACTCCCCATCTTGAAGCCCCTTGGGTGGGGCAGGGAGAGGCATGCATCTGCTTCTGTCTCTTGCAATTAAGGGTATTGTGGGACACAGTCACTCTACATGTTTGCATGTCTCTCTGCTTGGGGGGCATGATGGTAAATTGACATAATTGTGACTTGAATAATTGTGACAAAGATTGGTGTGCAAACCCACATGCCCTTTTTTAAAAAAAAAATTAAATTATCTTTGTTTATTGGCTAGAGACAGCCTGAAATCTAGAGGGAAGGGGAAGATGGAGAGGAATTGAGACAGAGAGACACCTGCAGCACTGTTTCACCACTCGCAAAGCCTTCCCCCTGCAGGTGAGGACCAGAGGCACAAACCCAGGTGCTTGCACATTGTAACGTGTGCGATCAGATGCTTCTGCCCACCTCTCCCCCCCCTATATATTTCCCATGTGGCCTTTGGAAAAAAATGTTTGAAATTCCCAGTTTGGGAGTCCTTGATGTGTGGAGGAAGAGAAGGCTGTTGGCGGGGAACCAGGGATAGACTGGGAGAGAGGACCCTATCCTCTGGGCAGCTGAGAATGAGGGTATGCAGGGACACAGAGGGGGCGTTCTGGAAGGAAAAGGTAGTCCTTTGTATAGATGGAATGGACTTCCTCTGGGACAGTGAGGATCCACTGATGGTCTGGAAGTGAGAAAGTACTGCTCTCTGGGGACCGGGCAGTAGCACAGCAGGTTAAGCACACATGGTCGAAGCACAAGGACCAGCCTAAGGACCCCAGTTCCAGCCCCCTGCTCCCTACCTGCAGGGGAGTCACTTCACAGGTGGTGAAGCAGATCTGCAGGTGTCTGTATTTCTCTCCCTCTCCCTGTCTTCCCCTCCTCTCTCCATTTCTCTCTGTCCTATCCAACAGCAAGGACAACAATAATATTAACAATAACAATAGACAACAAGGCAACAAAAGGGAAAAAATGGCCTCCAGGAGCAGTGGACTTTTAGTGCAGGCACCAAGCCCAGCAATAACCCTGGAGGCCAAAAAAAAAAAAAAAAAAGAAAGAAAGAAAGAAAGAAAAAAAAAAGTACTGCTCTCTGACTTGGCTTCTCCCCACAACTTGCCACACCCCCTCTGATCACTACCTGCTCCCCACACCTGCTTCCCGATGAGGGTTTCTCATAGGACCCAGTCCCTGGGCAGAGGAGACAGGTCCCAGCAGTCACGCAGAACTGAGGGCTTGCCCTGTGCCTGATGGCTTTTAGGGTCTGAGGACTCCCAGTGTGTGGGGACACACTGCTCCCCCTTAAGAGGATATGAGTCAGCCCTGGCAGATCCTGGATCCCCAGCTGGTGGGGATCCCCCAAATAGGGAACATGGAGACTCAGATGCAGTCAGAGGCAGACAGGGCACTTCCAGATACTAAATAATTTGTGTTGAAATAAATATTTCAGGATGAGAAATGCAGCAGAAATCTTCTGAAGCCATGAGAGATCCCCACCCCATCCCTGAGCTCAGCGGGCTGGATAGCACCAAGGTGCAATTGAGGAGCTGGGGCTATGAACATGGGTCCTCCTGTGGGTCTCCTGCCACCTTTAGGGAGTCACTTCAGCTCCAGGGGCTGGTTGACACTCAGGCCACTTGGGCTCCCCCATGGCAGATCTGGGTGCCCTGAGTGGGAGTCCAGGAGAGGTTAGTGAAAGAGAATAGGGTCCATCATGCCCTGAGTGGCCTCTCTGAACTGCTTCTCATCCAGACAGTGTGACAGTGATTGCGAACTTCATGGGGCCTCTGGGCTACTAGGAATCCTTGCTTGACACAGGATGGCGGCCGAGGATGGAGCATGTATTGGAGTTCCCAGGAAGTCCTGCTGCCAAGCCAGATGTTGTCACCGAGGATGCCTCTCTCAAAGAAGATGGGCATGAAATCTGCTTTTGGCATCCCTGGGTACTCACCAATGGGCTAGGCTGCCAGGTCCCTCTCTTCATGAGTCCTCTGGAGAACCCAAGGTCCAGGCAGCTTTGTGTTTTTTTTCATAGGAGAACAAATACAGACTGAATAAGGGGGGTGGTTTGCAAAAACAGCCAATCTCATTGGGTTTTTGAAAACTACCAAGCACATGCCAGGCCAGTACTTGTAATGTGACATTCCCTGTGGACTTTGGAGACCCCAAGATTACCTGGGCTCCTGATGGCCTTCTTCTGTGGAAGAATCAGGGAAGCCTTTGGGGGTAGGAGTCCCCAAAGCAGGGTGCGGACACTTGGGTTTCATCTCGGTGGAGAAAGGGCATCACAGTGTGTGATGATGTGGGTTGTGACTCTGACATAGGAGGAGGAGCATAGGTTCAGGAGACACCAAATGACCCAGCTTGTAAGAGGCATTTGTGAGGAGTGGAGAGGTCTGTTAGCTGAGACAGGATGCTTGGGGCTGGATATAGAAAGCTTACAGTGTCAGTCATGGAAGTTGGTTTAAATTGGTAGATGGGGCAGTATGCAAGGGCCTGGGTTCAAACCTCCCAGTCTCCACTTGTGTGCAGGAGGGTGGGGTGTTCACAAGTAGTGAAGCAGTGTTGCAGGTGTCTTTCTGAGTCTCTCTCCATCTCCTTCCCTCTTCCCTCTCAATTCCTTTCTGTCCTGTCCAGTAAAAATATTAAAAAAAGAAAAAAATATGGCCATTGGGAGGGGCAGATTAGTCATGCAGGCACCAAGTTCCAGCAATAACCCTGGTGGCAATGTTAAAGAAAGAGAGTGGTGGGGGAGAGAGAGAGAGGAAGGCCAAAGAAAAGAAAAGAAAAGAAAAGTAAATAAACTGGCAGATAGCAGAATCCATGGCATGTGAGAGACTGGCAGGGCTTGTCAGAAGCTTTATTAATATTCGCTTAATGGATAGTGGATGGAAGAATTGATGAGTGATGATGAACACTGGGGGGTATGTATGGATAATGGGAGAGGAGTGGATAAAAGGTTGGAAGAAGAGAAGATGGACAGGTGTAGGCATGGATGCATGCTGGGATGAAAGTAACATTCAGGCAATGAATGGGAGAAAGGATGGATAGATGGGTGGATGGATGGATAGATAAGGATGTATGTGGGCTGGTGGGTATATGAATGGGGGTGGATGGGTAGTTGGGAGGATGGATGGATGTGTGGGTGGTGGGGTGGTTGCCGCTTGGATGGACAAATTGGCAGATGATGTATGACGGCTGGATGACTCCATCAGCGACAGTTGGATGGGTGGGTGGGTGGAAGTCTGGCTTTCACCATTCCTAGAGTCAGCGTTCATGGAAGGAAGGGAGGCTTTCCCCAGGCTGCCACTTACTGGAGATAATCACACCCTTCCCCATATGGCAGTCAGCGACCCTCCTATCAGAGAGCAGCCTTCGCCTCCATGCTGTGTACTCTGGAGCCTAAATTTCTTCTTCATTGTGGCGCTGATGTCCTGGGGAATAATTCATAGTTAGTGTTCTGAACTGTATTGTTTTGGTTGCTCACTGAAATGCTGTCAGGAAAGTCACTTAAGTCTTATGAGCAGAAGGGAGATGAAAAGGAAGAAAGGGGAAGGAGGCAGGAGGCCAGAAGGGAGTGAGGTGTAGGAAGAAGGAAGGGGTGGCAAGTTGTAGATGCTATGATTCCATCTTGGCTTCCCTCAGCAGATGACCTTACCAGTGTGTCCGGGAACCTCACCTCTCCTGAGCTCTATCCCAGTAGAAAGGCAGAAATGGGCTGGGGGCATGGGTAGACCTGTCAATGCCCATGTCCAGCGTAGGAGCAATTATAGAAGCCAGATCTTCCACCTTCCGCACTCCATAAAGCATTTTGGTTCAGACTCCCAGAGAGGGATAAGGAATAGGAAACTTCCAAGGAGGGATGGGACAGGGAACTCTAATAGTGTGAATTGTGTGGAACTGTATCCCAGTTACCTTACAATCTTGTTAATCATTATTATACCACTACTAAAAAGATTTTTTTTAAAAAAAAGAATAGAAATAAAAGGTGCTTTGCCATGTGCATGACACAGGTTTAAGCCTGGCCTCACCACACTGAAGAAAATGTCAGAGCTGCGGTCTCTTTTTCTTCCTTTCTCTCTCTCTTTTCTTTCTTTTCCTTCTTTCCTTCCTTTTTCTTTTTTTCCTCCAGGGTTACTGCTGGGACTCAGTCCCTGCACGACGAATCCACTGCTCCTTATGGACATTTTTTTCCCTTTTTTTGTTGTTGCTATTGGGTAGGACAGAGAGAAACTGAGAAAGGAGGGGAAGAAAGAGAGGGGAGAGAAAGATAGACACCTGCAGACCTGCTTCACTGCTTGTGAAGTGGCCTCCCTGCAGGTGGAGAGCCAGGGGCTTGAACTGGGGTCCTTGTGCTTCGAGCCATGTGCGGTCAACCTGGTGTGTTTCTACCCCACGCCCTTTTCTCTCTTCCTTCCTTCCTTCCTTCCTTCCTTCCTTCCTTCCTTCCTGTCTTCTTTCTTTCTTTCTTTCTTCCTCTCATTTTTTCTTTCTTTTTATTGCTTCACTCTTTCTCTCTTTCTTTTTTTCTTTCTCTCATTTTTTCTTTCTTCTTATTGCCACCAGGGCTATCATGACTCCACTGCTCCTGGCAGCCATTTTTTTTTCCTGATTTTTATTAGATAGGACACAAATAAATTGAGAGAAGATGGAGAGATAGAGAGGGAGAGAGAGTGAGATACCTGTAGACCTGATTCACTGCCTGTGCAGTGGACCACCTGCATATGAAGGGTGGGAGGGCTAGAACCTGGGTCCTTGTGCTTGGTAATATGTGCTCTTAACTGGGTGAACAACTGCTCAGCACCTGTACTGTGGTTTCTTTCACTCTCTGTCTTGCTACCCCTGTCTGTCTATCTATCATCTATCTATTTACCTATCTATCTAATCCTTAAAAAATAAAAAGAAGAAGCAAGCATGCATTGCCAGGGAGCTAGTGTGTGCAGGAAAGTGAGTGTGGATGAGGGTGTGAATGTGTGTGTAAGAGGATTGTGAGTGTGAGCCCCCGTATGTGTGACTGTGAGAAGTGTGTGTAGGTCAGGGCATGTAACAGCTAGAGCGAGTGACAATTACTTACTGAGTGTAAGCAAGCCATGGAGAGCTAGAGTGTGCAACCCCCTTAGCCAGCATGTAGCACATTTTTGGGGGTGATCAGGCTAGATACAGAGCAGTATATGCTGGAGGAAGGGGTGTTCTGGAGCTGGGGAGGCAGAAGGATGGGTCAGCAGAGCCTCAGAGAGACCCTGGTGCCTGACTGTAGCCATGACTGTGGTTGTGTCCATGGATTTGGTGTTGAATGTGGCCAGAGAGTAGAGTCCCACTGGTGCCCTGTGGGTGGCTTGGCCTCCTTCCTTTGGGAGAGGAGGACACACCTGGAGTGGTGGCTTGACCAGGCAGATTGTCATCCGGGAACTGGAATGGGAGCTGGACCAGCATTGGGGGGGGGGAACCTCAGTCTCTTAGCCCCTGTCTCAGTGGTGGTTCTCCCCTGTGATGGACAGTTCCTGTTGGCAGAAGTTGTGCAAAGGCACCAGCTGCCATGGGATCTGTGGACACCTTATCTGTATAACAGTCAAGTTGAGGTGCTAATTAAAGTGTGAGAACAGAGCTGCTGTAGCAGAGTGCTGTGTGGGAGTGTGGTGAGGTCTGGGGGCATGATGTGCTGGCCTCTGTGTCACTGGCCAAGATCCTGGGCTTCCCGAAGGTTGGTATTGTTGCTGGAGAAAAAAGAATGAATCCAGTATGTTCTGAGCTTTCCACTGTGGCTCTAGAGAGCCTGCCAGGCTGTCCATCCAGCCTTGTGTCCTCTGCCAGGGGGTCCAAGGGCATCTGGCCCCATGCACCTGTGGGCTTTGCTGTCTCAGGGGCAACTCACTCAGTAGCACTAGACCTCCTGCTAAGTGTCTCCTGGGGAGTTACCCTAGTGAAATCAGATCTGGGATCACCTTGGAATGGAAAGAGGGTCACCACAGGTGACAGAGAGAGGGACTGATGGCCAGGGAGGTCCCTAGATGGGGCTCCCTGCATTGGGCCATAATCTGAAGACAGGACCTCTCAGTCAGGGCAGCTTCAGTGGCTTCATTCAGGACTGGCCTTCTGTCCCATTGAAATAATAGTTTAGCACCCAGAGCTTGAATGTGGGACCTTATTTGGAAGTGTTGTCTTTGAAGAAGTCATCAGGGTAGAAAGATTTTCCATGGCATTGGAGGGAAGGATGATTCTGGGATCAGTGTGCTGGTGAGAAAGGAAAAGTGGGGGGCTGTAGGGAAATTGTGAGGATATGGTTGAGCATGGTGTGGGAGACTGGATAGCATAACCTTTCTGTCAGTCTCTCACTACCTGAGATTGAGCATGGAGGGAAAACAACCACCAGAAAATGTCTCCTCTGTAAGCCTCTCTGCTTCACAAAAGACTCTGCATGCAGCCTGTTTTCTTGTTCTCAAACCAGTTGGTTTGTTTACTCAGAAGTTACTAGAAGTCCATCTTCTCTGATCATACATGGCCCACACATCATTGTTCTGCTCTGTCAAACTATAACCGAAGACATCTTCTTTACTCCTCCACCCACTCCAGACCTTTTAATCTTATATGATCTATCTCCTCTCTTAAGGGTCCTCTCTGTCTGCTAGTTATTGATAATCCTTCATTCCTTTGATCCACTAAACCCCTTGTTCAACATTTACTAGAGATGCTCTGGCCTTTTCTCAACCCTCCATTTCTCTTTGTCCCTCTTCTCCAAAACCATATATGGAATGGATAACTTACTTCCTCCTACAATCTCTTATAAACCCTATTTTGCTGTGCAATAAACAGATTGTGTATGAAACATTCCCCTGGTGATCTCTGGTTACTTATCTTGCTACATAAACAGGGAGAGATCCAGTCAGCTCACTCCTACTGCCCGGGAACATTCTTTCTGGGCCCCCGCATCTGGTGCACAACAGAGCGGGTAAGCCAAGAGTTTGTGCCCGGGAAGAGGCCTCACCACCCAAAGGTCCAACAGGGGGCACATTGGAGCACTCTCATGGGGGCTAACAGAGGAGACTGAAGGCAGTCTCATTTACTTCAGTGGTTTATTTCCTATATACTAGAGGGTGAAAGACAGAGAGGAAGAGACAGAGAGGGGCCAGGAAGTGTTGCACCTGGCTAAACATACATGTTACAATGTGCAAGGACCCAAGTTCAAGCCCCAGTTCCCCACCTGCAGGGGGAAAGCTTTATGAGTGGTGAAGCAGGGATGCAAGTGTCTCTTTGTCTCTTTCTCTGTCTCCCCTTCCCTCTCAGTTTCTCTCTGTCTCTATCCGATAAAAATACATAAAATTAAAAAAAGAAATTGTTTTTTTAAAAAAAGAAAGAAAAAGAAGAGACAGGGAAGAAGAGAAGCTGCAGCCTGACTTCACCATTTGTGAAGCTTCCCCTTGCAAGTGCTTCCATGTGGCCTTGCAAGTTCCCTCATGTGGTGGTTGGGAGGCTGGAACTCAGATCCATGCACACAGTGCAGTGTGCTGCCTTCTTTCAGATGAGCTGTCTCCTGGCATCTTGATCCCCCCCTTAAACAAAAGACTCCCACATGTGCAGTAAATTAGCAAAAAAGAGTCAAAGCCCCCTCGAAGGTGGGAGGGATCCCTGGGACAGCTCCCTGCCACACACACACACACACACACACACACACACACACACACACACACACACACCTGCAGTCATGCCTCCACTACAAGCAAGCTTGGACACCAGAATTATGAAACAGAAGATAAACCTATAGTTGGCAACGTTCCAGGCCACAACTTTGTGCTGAGGATGCTCCAGGAGACCAGTGTCCATGCTCTGACCATGGGCCCATGGTAGCTCTGCAGGGGTGAGCACTCTATGAACCATGGGCTTCGTGCCCTTCCAGTTTCTATGACCAGCAAGACCGTCTCCACCTCTTTATCAAGCACAGTTATGGTGCATTTGTTATGTCCTGAACTGTGGGCTTCATATGGCTTCTGTGATCTCCATGGCAAATTGTAAAGTTTTTTTCCCCCCCAGACCATTGCTTAGTTCTGGCTTATGGTGCTGCTGGGGATTGAACCTCAGGCCTTTGCTGTCTTGGGCTTGGAAATCCTTCTGCATAACCTTTATGCTATCTTCCCAGTCCTCTCATGGCTAACTCTGGAAAGGTACAACGGTCCTCGTTTCTTGCCTTTGTTCTGTTGCCAAGAAGTATAGTGGACTCAGTCCAGGGTATAAAGTTTATTGCAGAGGCTGCCCCGGCCACCTACTCCAGTCACTGGTCTGTCTGCCATCCCTGGGGTGGGACCCACTCCACTTGCTGCTGCCAAGTAGAGCTGCCCAGCCCAGGTGCGTGGTGCTGGCTGCCCAGCAGGGATGCGGCTCATCTGCCTTGTTGAGTCTGTGCCTTGGTTCGTGGGAGATCTCTGCCCAGGTTTGACAGTACAGTATCGTCTTGCTGGACAGCTCCCTGGAATCCCAGATAATCTGTCTTTGGGCTGCTCCCCCAGTCACTCGCTATCTGGCTTGATTGCGCCATAATAACGGGAAAGATACAGTTGGTAACGACCCCTGACAGCTGCTATATAGATATTCCCAGTCTTGGAGAGAGGGGAAAAAAATCAACACTTGATAAAAGTATGATTGAAGATTAATAGTTGTCTGGTGACGATTCACAGTGAAACAGGCCGTAAAGAGATTAGTTGTCTGCAGAGCCAAATGGCTCCCGGCAGCTGCCATGGAGAAGCAAAGCGGCACCTGAGTGGGGAGGGACAGTCCCCTCCCCACCCCACCCCCACACTGGGCCAGCGGTGACCCAGCAGACAGCCTCAGGACTAGCAGTGGTTTGGGGAGCTTGGGCTAGACGCTTGGAAGATTCCCAGCTTAGGGAGCACAGATGGAAATTGCTTTGAAACTCTTTATTTATTTATACTCCACCATGTTCCAGCAAGGATTAGCAAAAGCTTAGAAATTGCTTGATCTAGGAAGCTCTGGGTACTCTGCACCACCGTCCTGGCAGTGTGGTGGGTCCCAGGGCAGAAGGGAATGGAGTGAGGCATCTGGGTTGGCATGGTGAACACCAGGAACGCCGGTGCCCCAGAATCCTAGTGACTTACCCAGTGTCACCGTGATCATTGGATGCAAAAACTAACATGAAAACAAAATCAGGGCTGGGTGATGCTTCATCTGCTTGAGGGCCCATGTTACAATGTGCAAAGACCCAGGCTGCAACCCCCCTGGTCCCTACCTGCAAGGGGAAAGCTCTGCAAGTGGTGAAGCAGTGTTGTGCATGTCTCTCTCTTCCTCTCTATCTCCCCCTATTCTCTCAATTTCCGGCTGTCTCTATCCAATAAATAAAGATAACAACAAAAAATATATCAAATCTTAAGAACCCCCCCCAACCCATCACACGGGAGGACTCTTCTGTGCTGTGGTATCTTTTCTTTCTTTCTATCACTCTCTCTCTTCCTATCTAAAAACATTGACCTTCAGTGGCAATGGCAACCCCCCCCCCAACACACACACACCAAATAAGGCCCCATCCACAGTTTCTGGAGATGGATATATCTTTGGGGGACTCCTTTCAGCCTACAACAGTAACTGGGCGGGACAGTCCCACTGGGCAGAGCAGAGATGGTAATGGAAACATCTCAAGTGCCAAGGGGGTTTAATGCGGGGGCCCTTCAATCACAGACCACCACCCAACAAAGATGTTATAACCAGACTGCTTCAGCCTGTGAGAACACGGAAGATGATGCCATTCTTGGGGTGCAAAACCACCTAATGGCAGAGGTAGAGCTGAAGCTGAGAACTTCTGCAGGATGCCAAGTTTGCCAGAGTTGTTTTTTGTTTTTTGTTTTTGCCTCCAGGGTTATTGCTGGGTCTCAGTGCCTGCACTATGAATCCACTGCTAGTGGAGGCCATTTCTCCCGTTTTGTTGCTCTTATTGTTATGCTTGTTGTAGTTGTTATTGTCATAGCTTTTGTTGTTGTTGGATAGGACAAAGAGAAAGGAGAGGGGAGGAGAAGACAGAGAGGAGGAGAGAAAGATAGGCACCTGCAAACCTGCTTCACTGCTTGCTAAGCGACCTCCTGCAGGTGGGGAGCCAGGGGCTCGAACCGGGATCCTTATGCCGTCCTTAACCCGCTGCGCTACCGCCCAACTCCCTGTGCCAGAGATTTTTATCCATACAGCACAGATCTGGAGAGGATTTCCTTCAGTGATGTGTGTGTCTGTGTGGGTTTATATTTCTGTGCACATACACATGTGTGCGTACGTGTGTGCTTGCTTGTGATTAGCGTGTATACACATGTGTGTGTTTGTTCTCATGTGCACATGCAGCGTGAAACTCACAGACACTGCATCAGATACTCACAGACACTGCATCAGATACAGACACTGCATCAGGAGTCTGGGGATAATGGAGCCCTAGTTAAAGGCCCAGGGGCCCAGGCAGATGTTTGGAGAAGCTAAGGCTCTGCCAGGCTGAGTGTAGCTGGGCGTCCCACGTGGGCACGAGGCCTCCAGGCCAAGTGATGCTTCCCAAGCAGCCCTTCCTCCCTCCTCCCTGCCCTGCGCCTCCTCATTTATATTTCTTTGTTCTACTTTATGTATCTTCATAAGCTGCCTTAAATCCTTTTTTCAACAAGGCAGGGCATAAATAGATAAATAAATAACACCCCCACGCTGCAAATTTTAAAACATCCTTCCCAGGGCCCCGCTCATTCCAGGAGAGATCCATTTATTACCCCATCTGACAACTCCTATCCTGGCCACAGGCGCTCTGGGCTCAGATAAATGAGCTGGTGCCGGAGCAGGTTTCCTTGTCCTTCCAACATTTACAAAGCATCTTCCGAGTCCCCTCTAGATGCTGCTCTGAACGGGAAGGGAGGCTTACCCAACCACCAGCAGTGCCAGTTTGCTGGGGTCCAAGGAGTCTTGGTGACCAGTGTCACCTGCTTGGCATGCTTGGCTGTAGCCCATTGCAATTACAGGGGATCATGCCCACCCCTTCCCAAACAAAGAACAGATTAGCTTTTTCCTTGGTACCATGAGCTGGGCTGGGTGCACTGCACACAGCACAGGGGCCTATATGTGTATTTTTTTTAATTTATTTTTAATTATCTTTTTTATTTATTTATTGGATACAGACAGTGATAAATCAAGAGGGAAGGGGGTTATAGAGAGGGAGAGAGACAGACAGACACCTGAAGCCCTGCTTCACCACTCACAAAGCTTTCCTTCTGCGGGGAGGGGCTAAGGGCTTGAACCTAGGTCCTTGTGCACTGTAACAAGTGTGTCCAACCAAGTGTGCCACCACTCTGCCCCACCCCTCAGGTAGCTCTTAGAGGTAGGCTGCCTTCTGGTCATCACCTGGCTCTCGTTTTCCAATGCTGACAACGGGACTTTCTTTGTATGCAAGGGGTCCAAGTCTTCCTCTCCCTTGTCTTCCCAACCCCCATGCAAAGCAGAATACATAGGTGCTTTTTGGCTTATTGATTGATTGAGAAGTCAATTCACCATGCCCAGCAAAGATAGGGCTCTAAGAAGGGTAACTTTACCTCTTCAAATAGACGAAGGTGTGTGTGTGTGTGTGTGCGCGCACGTGCGTGTCTACATTTGTCTGGGGCTGTCAGAATGGAATGTTGGGTCAAGCTGGAGTGGATGATTTATCCCCTACACTGATGTTCATTTGGCTGCCCCAAGCATAAGTGAAGAGCCAGTTCCTTTCATTGTGAGTGTGAATGTGGAGGACTGGTTCTGTCACTCATCTCAGTTCCACATGATTAGAGAGAGTTCCTTCTGCTCCCTTATTCCTGACCTGTCCCCTGCTTGGTGGATCATATTTCAGAGGAGGGAGAAACTTAGAAATAAATCATTCCTGCCCAAGGTCCTTTTCTGTGATGAATGACACCTCTTCCAGGAAGGAGTCATTTGGCTCTACCCTACCACTTCCCCATTCTACATGTTCAGTTTGATGTTAAAAATTAGGCTGTTGTTGATCTGGATGGTGATAGAGGTAAGATATCAGGGCTACCATATTTCAAGTGCAGCCTTACAGTTTATTTCAGGAGATGCCTATATATTAGCTACGCTACCTTCTGTTTCATTATCCAGAACCATGCTGTTGGTCATGCTAGTTGTGCTAGTTGTGAAGGTGTTGGGCTTGAGGACATGGTATTCTTGAACATGGAGGCTCTTTCAGAACAGGTGCTCAGTGTCCAATGACAGAGTTATTGAGAAGGTGTGTGTGTATAAGGATCACGGGTGGATATGAGATTGGGTCAACGGGGCTACTCTTGGATTTGACCATGGCCAGGAAAATCCGGCCTCTGCCTGTGCAGTCAGACTCTGGGCTCTGTTGTGTTTTGACTGATGACATGTCATTTCTCTGTTGCTGGTTTCTCAACAGTGGAAGAGAGGTAGAAGTAATGACTCTGATCTTGTCTACTGAGCTGTCAAAAGAACTGGAGGCTGTTAAGCCCCTCAATGCTAGAGAAATTTGATTAGCATGAGGTCACTTGCTCCAAATATCTCACTGACCATTTCTATGCAGGATGAGGGATAAAGGATGCCAATTAGAAGTCCCATATGCGTTCATCATATTTGCATATAAAATGCAATCATGACCAAAAAGCAAGAGACTGGAGCTGGGAGACTGTGGTCTGCTGCTACCTGCCCTGGCATTTAAGTGGGCAAGTCTTCAAATATTTGTGCTCCTTACTGGCTCATTTGTAGACCCTACTCCCTCATTAGTAAGATGAAGGTCAGCTTAGTGGTTCTGATTTTGGGTCTCTGCTTTATAATGGTTCTGGAATTTGGGGTTCATCCTGGAGTGAGGAGAGACAGTACATTCTTTACTGAAAAGGAGAGCTGGGAATCTCATGGCAGGTCTTTTTCTAGACACCCCTCTCACTTATTCTCTATACTCACCTCCCCCAGGGGCTGTGTGAGACTGTCAGTCCCTTCACTGGAAAATTAGAACAATCAAGCTGCCTAGTGGGTGACAGAATGGTCTTCATGCAGGTGGGTGCCTACCAGAGTACCTGAAATGCAGGCAGAGGTGCGGTAGTTCATCTTACTTGAAGCGAGGCCACACTTATATGACCATGGGACAGACATGGAGGCTGTTCCCCTGGGGATCTGGGGTTCAGTGAGGGCATGGGCAGTAGACGAGGGGAGTCCAGTCTGGGTCACTGACTAACTTCACAGCTTTTGGAATGTTCCCTAGACTTTCTGAATCTTGTCTTTTTTCACCTTTAAATGGGTGGAGTGGGTTGATATGCATGCCATCAAAATAGGACCAAGTCCTAGTCCTGGTCTTTGCAGATGTAACAAATTAGGATGAGGCCATGACACATTAGTGTGGGTCCCTTAATCCCAGCACTAGTATACCCGTTAGAAGAGGGAGGCTTGGATACAGACACACAGTAGGTCATGTAATGACAGAAGCAAAGACCAGAGTGATGCAGCTACTAGCCAAGGATCCAAGGTCACTGCCAACTAGCAATACAGAGACACAGACACTGAACTGATCTTCCTTAAGGACCTCCAGGAAGAACCAGTCTGTCGACATCAGATCTCAGACTTCTGCCTATAAAGCTGAAAGGAGACCAATTCTGTTTTCTTAAGCTTCCCATTCCATCTCCACAGCTGGTGGTGCTTTGTCATGTCATCCCTAGGAAATAAAAGCTTGGGCTATAAACCCTAATCTGGCAGGGGCTCCAGGAAGACCCAGGGGCAGTGTACAGACTGAGAGCTCAGCCAACCAGGCCACATAAAATCATAAGCAGAACAGATAAGATCTGAGTAGTGAACCTTTCTTCAGGGTATCCTGAGTCTTCTCCAGGGTATGCAAAGCCAAGGATGCTTTGAGGGAGGGAACTGTGTGAGGTTCAGTCCCAGTACCAACCAATCTTCAAAGGGAGAAGTCAGGAGCCCCTCACCAAGCCACTGCCTTCCCCTTTTTCCCATAATGCTTCTCATTACCCACAACAATCAGTTGCTCAGAGCTTTCCTGGGTCAGAGGTAATACTGGAAGCAGGGAGAACCAAGTGGTGTTGGTGCACACAGTTTAGTGAATCAGAGGCCTGCAGGCCGGTGATCTTTCTATGCTGAGCCAAATACAATCAATAAAACAGAGAGGAGGGGCCAGGGGTCTGGAGGCTGAATCAGACTCCAGAGCTTTGCTGGTGAAGAAGAGATGTGTGGGCAGGTGATAGTGATGAGGAGGGCATGGAATCAGCTCAGCCATGATGGAGATGAGCGGGTGGAAAACTCGGGAATTCTGTCTGACTGGTGGTAAAAGTAGACTTAGGGGTGATCACCACAGAGGGGCCAGGCTTTCTCCTGTGCATGACTGTTGGTCATTGGAATCCTACCAGGGCTTGACAGCTGTCATACCCACTCCCTTCCCAGAACACTTTCATTCATTGGGCATTTTTGATGCTAGCTTAGCTTGTAGCAGACCTACGGAGAAGTGGACAGGAAACATTTCAATCTGGGCCCCGAGAAGTGGACAAGAAACATTTCAATAGAAGCTTGCCCTGTCAGTGTTTTTTTTTTAAATTATTATCCTTATTTATTTATTTATTTATTGGATAGAGACATCCAGACATTGAGAGGGAAGGGGGAAATATAGAGGGAGAGAGACAGAGACACCGGCAGAACTGCTTCACCACTTGCAAAGCTTTCTTCCTGCAAGTAGGGGCTGGGGGCCGCAAACTTGGGTCCTTGTGCATTGTAACATGTGCACTCAACCAAGTGCACCACTATTTGGCCCCCAGTCAACATTTTTTTTTACTCTCATGTTGTCTCATGGTACTCAGGCTAGATCTCAAATCATATCTCTACCTGCATGACAGACCCACTGCTTCCAATGGCCCCTTCCTTTACCCCCCCTTTTAAAATTTTATCTGACAGAAACTGAGAGAGGAGGGAGAGAAAGGTAGTGAGGGATAAAGAGGAAGTGTGTGTGTGTGTGTGTGTGTGTGTGTGTGTGTGTGTGACACCTGCCACACTACTTTACAGCCTGTGAAATTACCCTCCTGTGGGTGGGGACTGGGGG